>NC_034593.1:19326482-19345084 GCF_900095145.1 Mus pahari | reverse complement strand
GTACCCCCTGAGCTCGTGTCTCTAGCTGCATATGTAGCAGAAGATGGCCTAATCGGCCATCACTGGGAAGAGAGGCCTCTTGGTCTTGCAAACTTTATATGACCCAGCACAAGGGAAGGCCTGGGCAAAGTAGTGGGAGTGGGTGGGTAGGGGAGCAGGGTCGGGGGGGGGCGAACAGGGAACTTTCGGGATAGCATTTGAAATGTAAATAAAGAAAATAATAATAATAATAAACAAAAACAATGATAAAATCTCCAAAAAAGAAGTAAATAAATAAGTCAGGTTAATGTGAGTATTGGAGAATTAAAATTTTTACGGTTTATTTATCTTAAAAAAAGGTTTTCTTCCCTTCCTGATAGCTATAGTCATCAAAATGTCTCTTTACATATACAACATTACTAACTAAAAGGAAAATGTATATTTTTTCAAATGCAAACTTATTGACATGTATGCATATGGGTGTTAATTGTATGTGTTTACTGGAAATAAGGCCACATTCCTTAACTGAACTGCCATAGGTCATAAGCTAATATTATGCATTTTTGTAAATAATTGATGTTTTTTAAAAGATTACCAAACACTAATTATTGAAAGCATGAGGCTATAGCAACCTTTAATCCCCATGAACTATAGAAAAGCTGAACACACACACACACACACACACACACACACACATACACGCACACAGAGCAAATCCCCAATCTTAGGAGAAATTCTACTTTTAACTCATCTCCAAAATTCTTAAGGATAGCAAATGGACAAGATTTCTATTAAAATCAGAAAATATAGAAAGAACTGTGTTTAGGAAAGCAAGAGAAGCTTAATTACTATAATTGAAATTTGAAGCTGGCAGCAAGTGTGATTCTTCCTATTTCTGTCGAAAACTTTGGGGTATTTCCAAAATATTTGCTATTGTTGGTTGTAAACACAGCCTTGTGGGTGCTGTAAGACAGGGACTAAGAACCAGTTGACCTATACAATGCGCAAAATGAAAGACACTGTCGTCTTTAGAATATACATTTTTCTGAAACAGGTGGAATTAATGATTAGAGAGGAGCACTCTCTTTCATGTCTCTTAACTCTTGACAGAACTCACACTATTTGAATAGAAATGTTTCAGAGTAAATTGAATTTTTTTTTATGTTGGAATCTTTTGCACTTCAGATGTCGTATTTTTAAAATGCCATTTTGCAACATGAAAGATGGAAACCATTCATTAAAGTGATTTGGAAAGTTAATTTAAGAAGATGGACATCCACACGTATGTACACCGAGTATTTAAATAATACATTGCAGTTGAGTCTTTTCAAAAACCTTCTCAAGCCAAATTTCAAAAGTTGTTTTTACATTTTGAAATAAAATTAGTATTAATGAAAACTTGAAAGTATAACAAAAATTACATGTTTATTAGCAACTGAAAAACAAACTGCAGAGTTGCTCCTACAACAGAACAAATAGCACAACCATTATAGCCAATAATACAATCATCATAACCAGTAACATAACCATTATAACCAACATCATCTTTCGGCTACACACTCCACTGTCCCCCTTCAATTGGAGTTTATCATTTCAATAATGTCCCAGTAGCAGGAATCTCAAATAAGGCTCACAGGATGCTCAGCGCAGCCCCTGCTTCTGTCTCCCTGAATCTGAGTTCTCTCATTTCCTTTTAAAGAGGGCAGACCAGTTGTTCAGATTACCCTGTCTACAACTATCCAGTTAATACTTTCAGACTATAGAAACTGGCAATAGCAATGCTGTATCGTTCCCATTGCATCTCTATATGATAAATGGTGTCATTTTGCTCTGTTACTGGACCTACTACTACCTTGCTTAAGTTGTCTTTATTAAAGGCACACATTTCCACTTTTCTTTTTCAAACCATGACTGAACTGATCTATCCATTCTGTCTACATTTTTACTACTTCTACCCATCAGTCTTCATTATTGTTGGAGCACTGACCAAATTACTGCTGAAATTGTTGTGTTACATGTATCAATTTCACTCCATGGTGAAGGAATACTTTTTAATTTGATTGGAATTTTATTTATAAACATTAATGTTGAATTATTATTTAATTAGGATTTATTTTACTAATTGAATAAGTTATAATAAAATACTACCTTTGCTGGGGTTGGCTTAACAATTTTATTGTGGAAGTTTGCTACCATACTCAAGTTCAGAGACAATAGTTTAAACAAACCCATGAACTGATCACAAAACTTTAGGCAGATTTTCTTTTTTTTTTTTTTTGTTTTTTGTTTTTTGTTTTTTGTTTTGTTTTGTTTTGTTTTTGTTTTTGTTTTTGTTTTTGTTTTTTGTTTTTGTCTTTTGTTTTTGTTTTATGTTTTTGTTTTGTTTTTTTGTTTTTGGGTTTTTTTTTCTTTTTCTTTCTTTTTTTTTTTTTTTTTTGCCTTTGCTCTGACACATTACCACCGTGCTGCTCCTATTACCAAAGTTTTCTAAAGAAAATCTCACAGATTTCAAAGAATGCTTTAGTAGATATTCTAAAAAAAGAAGGGAATGAAAATCCAATAATTCTAACCCCAATCATGTTCAACAAGATTGACATTCTGTAAATTTTTCCAGTGCTTCAAGTTTAAATGTCTTTGTTATCTAAAAAGAAATATTGGCTTTGATTGTTAGTTCTTTGAAAATTCTGAAATTTGTTAAATAAGAGTTATTCCTTTACCACTGGCATTTCATTTTAATTAAATAATTTTGCTGTCCTGCATATCGACTTGTCTCCTGTGTGCTGTGCCAATGTTGTACCTACCACTAAGCTCTATTGTCAGTGCCTTTTTCACTTGAATTAAAAGGTAGTGCTATCATTTCCTCATCCCCATCCTTTCTCCTAAATTCCCCTCCTCAATTCACAAATAAATGAAAACACGCATAAATACAACTTGCTGAGTCTATTCATTATTGCCTGTATTAGTTTATATATATATATATATATATATATATATATATATATATATATATATATTGCAAGTCATGCAACCACACAACTAGTTTCCTTGATGTTCTATTCAATCACATCTTTTAATAGAATTTTACAAACTTTAATTATATTTAATATACACAAGTCAGGAAATATTCTTTTAAATTTTCCCCAACATTTTTTAACTTATTTTATTAGATATTTTCTTCATTTACATTTCAAATGCTATCACAAATGTCTCCATACCCTCCCCCAACCCTGCTCCCCTGCCCAACCACTTCCACTTCTTGGCCCTCACGTTCCCCTCTATGGGGCATATAAAGTTTGCAAGACCAAGGGGCATCTTTTCCCAATGATGGCTGACTAGGCTATCTTCTGCTACATGTGCAGCTAGAGACACGAGCTCTGGGGGTACTGATTAGTTCATATTGTTGTTCCACCTTGGAGACCCTTTCGATTCCTTGGATAATTTCTCTAGCTCCTCCATTGGGGTCTCTGTGTTCTATCCTATAGATGACTGTGAGCATCCACTTCTATATTTGCCAGGCATTGGCATAGCCTCACAGAGATATCTATATCAGTGTCCAACTTTTTAATGTATGATGATTTTATCCATGTATATAATTTGTTCTAATTAATTTTACCTTCCACATCACTCCCTTCAAATTCCTCCCCATCCTCTCACATTATTTTCCTCCTGACTCTATGTGTTTACTGTTTTATAATTCACAAGTAAAAACTTTATATTTTAAATACAATTATCAAACCTTGCCCAGCATTGCAACACCAGCTTTCATTCTGTATCTTCTTGAAACATTTATTAGTGTCTGGTAGAATAGGATTTTCAAAATTATCTTGTATTTTTCAACTTCAGCCTTGCTGACAGATATTTCTGAAAAAAAATTTAAAAAATTGACTCTTTGAGAGAGTTTCCTGTCTAGAAAGTAAGATCTACATGCTGCCTATGTTTGTAGTCTTGGGAAAGTTCTTTCCAATACCACTCAAAGATAAGGCTTAGAAAATGGTTATTTTCATAGTATATTTTAACCCAAATATATAAAATATATCAATACACTGATATAACTGTTAACTTGATATATACCCTATAACTAACCATCCATACAGCTACCAGTAATACACCTATCTATCTCCATTGATCACCTATTCTTTTCCATGTCCTGAAAGGCCTTTTCATGACAGATATTTGCTTTTCCTGATATTACATGTGCTAAGTTTGGGGATCACGTTGTCTGTATGTAATCAGTTGATGTTGTTCCCCCTGTCTCCAAAGGACATCCTTCTCAGCTCCTTATAGTCTGACAGGCCAGATGCTCTCTTTTAGGAACTCTTCTTCCTCCACTAATGTTTTGTGTGTTACTGCCATAAAGTAGCTACCAAATGATCAGATGCCAGTTGTGACCAGCACATGTTGTCAGCGCTTAAACATTCACCCATATTCTCAATGTGCTTTGCTAACCTCATCAGTTCCCTGACTGCTGGCTTACTTTCCCATTCTCTTTCTATCTCTGCCTCCTGTTGCTGCTCCAGTCTGTCTCTCCTTTCCTGCCTCCCCACCCTTCTGTGAGTCTTCCTGCTGCTGCTCAAGTCTCTGTCTGTCTCTCTGTGCCTGCCTGCCACCTTGTGTGTGTTTTCACCAGATATTTGTTATTAACTTTGGCAACTTTCAGATTCTTTTTCTCCTTTCTTTTAAATTTTACTCTAAAATGAATGGGCGTTTTTCTTTTTTCTTTTTTTTCTATAATTTTTCAATTCTTCTCACTATTTGTCCCTCCTTCATATACTGCTTCTGATATTGTTTATGCAACTCCTGTTTTTATTTAGTATATGTTTTGGTTGTAATTGCTTGATTTCTGTTTCTATCACCTCTGTTGATTCTTTAGAAGTATTTCTCCATGCTAACTTCAGGACTGTGTATCTATCCTTTTGTTGTAACTGATCTGTCTTTTGGTATCTTTCTTAGAACTATTTTATTTGATATAACAATTATTTAATGATTGTAGCTTTTCTCTCCATTGTTAGCATGTTTCACTGTCTACCAGGTTTCAGTTACAGAATTTATGGTATCATGTGTGTTAAAATTTGGCAACATTATGGGGTCCATTAGCAGTTTATTGTGCTGTCTTGTTTAGTTGTGCATGTACATTCTCATATGTGAGCTCTTGTGGCCATCTATGTCACATGAATTATGGGAGGACACAGCTTAAGGTCAGGACCCAGTCTACACCTTTCTGAGTCAATGGGCTAAGTGGCAATTGGAGAAATTGTTACAAAACTATTCTAAACCACATTCATTTTCTGCCAGTTCAGTAGGCAGTTTCTGTATCAAGGGATTCTTTCTTATTAGATGCTGTTCTAGGAAGAAAAAAAAATATATCCTTGGATTTTACAAGGACCATCTCTGGAGATTTAGAGAAGAAAATAAATACCTGAAAAGGAAAGGTTTTGAAATCTCTTTGCAATAGAGCTTTAGCCCAGCAGGCATAGGGAGGCCTGAGTAACCTGATTTCTGTTCAACTTGGTAATGACTCTGTCCTCACAGTGTCTGTCCATGTGATCTGAGTGCATCCATTACATGCGTCCTATGGATCCTATCTGTATCACTTGCACTGTGTTAATGTCTCTCAATAATCTTTTTCCATTTGAACAGCCTCATATTTTTCATTATTTTCTAGCCCATTTTCCCTTTAGGTATATTTTTGTGGCTTTCTCTAATTTGCACTGTAGAATGTGCTGCAGAGAGCTAAGTTATTCCTTGTCCAAAACACAGGATGTCTATTGCTGCTTCTGTGAAGAGGTGATTTGCCTTCTCAGTGGGTTGTTTACTTTAGTAATGGCAGCAGTAGTAAACTGGCCCTTAGAATGTCAGGTTAGCCAAATTTTTAGAGAGATTTGTTACTAAAATTCAAAGTATAATCATGGCCCTGTTGGAGTGAAAGTAAATAGATTGTGTGGGTGTATATCTATATCTATACCTACATCTATATCTATTCAAATATGGGTATGGAATAATACACTAATATGTATTATGACATACATATATTCTGGACCTGTTCTTTGTAGACGTTGTTGTGTTATCTGAGAGATTGTAGTGTAACTGAAGCAGTGGTTCTCAGCCCTTGCTCTGACTCTGTGCTAATTGGCTGAACTGATGTTGTTATGGTACATCTACTGCTGTTTCCATCAAAAAACTGCATGAGAAGCTGCTTAAACAAAGCTAATCTTCATAGCAGCAACAAGAGCTATGGGAAAATTCACCAGAGGAACACAAAGAAAAGGCAAGAGTGATTGGTCACATTAGTATTTTGTTGTGCAGTAAAGAGAAGGCTTTAGAAAACAACGAACACCAAATTAATCCATCGTATGTACAGCATTTTTGAGAGTGGAGAGATGTTGGGTTATGGGGTGTCCCTTGGTCTGCCCTTGGAGGTGTGACTGGAGAGGTTTGACTGCTGGAGCTGGCTCAGGGGGTCCCTGTAGGGGGGGCTGGGGCTGTCTGGCTTTCAGGCTTTTGAGCACCCAGGTCCCACTGGAAACCAAGGAAGAGCTGTGAATGGAGTGAGGGCCCAAAGGCTGGGTCTAGCCTGGGGCAGAAGGGGCAAAGGGAGAAGAGCTCCAGCTGGTCCTGTGGGGAGGAAAGAGTATTGGTTTGTTTGGTGGGAGGCTTGGTTTGGTGCAAGCCATGGCTGGGAGCACTAAGAGGTCTTCTCAGAGAGATTAGTAGCCTGCTCTTTAGGCAGAGGCCTGTTCCATTCTCCCCACTGGGGATCCCAATGAAAAGAGACAGTCCATGGTTTTAAGGTACTTATTGTCATGGTAGAGAGTGGCAATGAGTAAAACTGTAACCTACTTTCTCAGGGCAGGCCTGAGGTTAAATAACTTTTGCAGGGAGGAGTGTCTGGGAGGGAGAGTTTATTGGCTATGCCTCCAGGCCTTTGGGTACCTCCTTAAAATGGAGCTCTGTCTTGAGGCTACATGACCACAGGTGATGTTCTCTACCTGCAGAGGGGCTTGAGGTGTTGCCCTTAGTGTGACTGATGGCCACAAAATTATGGAGAGTTGTGGCCGCGTGTCAGAAGCCTGCTGTCCAAGAGCATGGCAAAACACCTCAGGATCTCCTGGGTTTCCAACCTTAGCTCAACCAGAAACCAAACTTCCTTTCACGGTGCTACAGAGGGACAGCTCAGTTGGTAAAGAATTTGCTTCAATGGCAAAAAAAATCCAAGTTATATCCCCATATACCTCTTAAAGCCTGGTGTGCCAGTGCCTGCTAATCATGCTAGTGCTAGAGAGGCAAAGAAATGTATATCCCTAACGCTCACCGGCCAGACAGCCTAACTTCCTTCAATTGTCTTAGTTAGGGTTTTACTGTTGTGAACAGACACCATCACCAAGGCAACTCTTATAAGGACATTTTATTAGTGCTGGATTGTAGGTTCAGAAGTTCCGTCAGTTATTGTCAAGGCAAGAACATGGCAGCATCCAAGCAGGCATGGTACAGACAGAGCTGAGAGGTCAGCATCTTCATCTGAAGGCTTCTAATGGAAGAATGACTTTCAGGTAGGTGGGATGAAGGTCCCAGTGGTATACCTGTGTCCAACAAGGCCACCCCTCCTAATAGTTTCACTTCCCGGGCCAAGCATATACAAACAATTGCATTTCACTCCCTGGCCCCCAAAGGCATGTTCAAACATAGCATAATGCAAAATACATTTGGTCCAACTTCAAACGTCCCCCATAGTTGATAGCTGCCTCAACTGTGTTAAAATTCCAAAGTTCAATATCTCTTCTGAGATTCATCTAATCACTTAACTTTAATTCCTAAAGCAAGACAGGAAGCCAGCTGGGCAAACAACAAACACATCTCCATGTCTATTGTCAAAGCAATCTTGAGATTTCCAACTCCTTTTTCATCTTGGTTTATAACAACAAACTTCTTTCTCCTGTGCTATTTCCACTCCCTGTTACCAACTTTCCTCAGCAGATAGACCATGGCTCTGACATCTTGAATATCTTGTGATCTCCCAGGCAAATTCAATATTACAGCTTCTTGTTTCACTGTCTGGGATCTATCTACACATGATCTTCTGGGCTTCTCCTAAGGGCTGGCTTCACTTCCCCAACTCTGCCCTCTGTAGTACTCTAAGCTCAGGTTAACTCACTACACTGACATTGCTGTTCTTGGTGATCATTCCATGGTACTGTCATCTCCAATACACTGAGGTCTTCTGCTGCAACTAGGCTTTACCAATAGCCTCTCAAAGGCTCTCTTTATGGTGCCAAGCCTCAACTCCTTTCCATTTCCCCTTCAGTCCTGGGCCATTAACTACAATGGAGTCTGTACCTTCAAAAATGGCCTTCCATGGCCTCTCACAGTACCAAGCCTCATCTGCTCTTCATGACCCCTTCGTGCTTCAAAGCCAGTATGACCTGATTGACTCTTACATATTACCAAGTCCAGCTATAGCACTAGGTACAGCATTTGCTATGTCTGGAACACAGTTCCTTTGTGATCTCAGAAAACACAACCCAAAAGAGTTTACCTCTATGATACTAGTGTATTCTTTCATGAATAATTCTTAGCTCCAGCTAACCAGCATCAATTGTCCCAGTAGTCTTTTTTATTTTTTACTCTAAAGCCAGAGCCACATGACTGAAGATGCTGTGTTCTACTGCTTGTTGGGGCTGGACATGGCCCCCTTATTCTATTACCAACTTTCTGTTTTCCAACTCCCTCATTGCCTAAGCTTGACTTTCCTGGACCTTGCTCTGTAGATTGACCTTGAACTCAGAGGACTGCATTGCTCTGTTTCATGTAATGCTGGGAATAAAGGTGTGTACCACCAAGCCTGGATTTTTATCTTTTCTTTACCTAGAACCTGCTTTTTCCCTGCTGGCCTTGAACTTAGAGATCTGTTTCTCTTTGTTTCCTAGGATTAAAGGTGTGTACCACTATGCCTAGATCTAATAAACTTAGCTTGGTAGGATCTTGCCCCAAAATTACTTCATCTGTTACATCTTAGAACATAGGATTCAGTTCCATTTCACTTCTTGGTTTCCCTTTTAATACTTGAACCATATATGTGATACTTTTCCTTTCTAAATTTGCTATGCTTGTTCAAAATTCTCTTCATGAGAATTAACCAGAAAACACAGTCTATGGTGGGTGTTTCTGAGACTTCCTTTGTCCATGCAATTAATATAAATCTCTTTACTTTAGACTCAGGTAAACCAACATACCACAAAAATAGTCTCTGGGCCACATTCTGGAATTCTTCTCCACTGAAACCTCTAGGGCCAGGTCTCCACAGTTCAAATTATATTCAGCAACAAAGTCTTAAATATTCCTACTAGGATAGCCCATTAAGCCCAACTTAAAGCATTCCACTGTTTTCCAAAGTCCCCAAATCCACATTCCTCCAAACAAAAGCATGGTCAAGCCTACCATAGCAATACGCGAGTAACTGTTACCAACTTCTGTCTTAGGATTTTATTGACATAAATAGACACCATTACCAAGGCAACTCTTACAAGGACTACATTTAATTGGGACTGGCTTACAGGTTCAGAGGTTCAGTCCATTATTGTCAAGGCAAGAACATGACAGCATCCAAGCATGCATGGTACAGTGATAGCTGAGAGTTCAACATCTTCATCTGAACACTGCTAGTGGAGCATTGACTTCCAGGTAGCTAGGATAAGAGTCTTAAGCCAATGGCCACCATGACACATCTACTCCAACAAGGCCATACATAACAGTGCTACCTCATGGGTCAAACATATACAAACCATCACAGGAATCAATATATATTTGATATATAGTAATGAAAAACAAAGAAA
Organism: Mus pahari; assembly: GCF_900095145.1. Taxonomy (NCBI): domain Eukaryota; kingdom Metazoa; phylum Chordata; class Mammalia; order Rodentia; family Muridae; genus Mus; species Mus pahari. The sequence continues at coordinate 19,335,278 of NC_034593.1, read as the reverse complement.
ATATTTCATATTTGAATCTTACCTTTTTTCAGTAGAAGAGATAGTACACACATTTTACAATCTCGTAGAATTGTAAGAGGAATAAAATACCCTGAAATGTTTGGAAGTTTGTATAATCCACATAACAAAAGTATATGTAGAAAATGTAGTTGTGACGTTACCAAAAAAAAAAAAAAAAAAGTTTACATTTGTACAGGTATATTTTGTGTGTGAAAATAACACCAACTATAGGACCTGTCTTGACAAAACTGCTCATTCTAGAAGTACATACATCTGTCAATGTTGTAAAGTGGAACATTTCTGGCTATCTCCATAGATGACTCAACAATAGATGACTTCAACATCTGCTTATGGGAAAACCTCTTAGCTAAGTAAGAATAGGAGTGAATTTCTTAATTTGATAAAAGGCATTCCCAGAAACATATATCAAGAATGTTTTAAAAGATAAAATGTTAAAAACATTCTACTTAAGTTAATAATAAAAGACAAGGATCAAAGAATGCTGGTTTGGCCCCATTTTTGTCTGTCTGCATGGGCTCCAGGACAAAACAATAGGTTAAGGAGATTGCTTAGTGGATAATATCTGTGATCTCTTCCTTTGGAGGCAGAGACAGGAGGACACCTGGGTTTTGCTTGTCAGTCTGTCTAGCCAGGAGGTGAGCTTCAGGTTAAAAGAGAGAAGTGAGAGACCTTGTCTGACAGTAAAGAGAGACTGGAAAGACTTCTCAGCAATTAAAAGTCGGCTAGAAACAGGTCATTGGTCAAACACTTGCCACATGAGTGTAAAGAATGGAGATTGTATTCCCAGAACCAAGTAAAAAGCTGATTGGGCATATTGGCTTATTAGTTTTTTCTGCACTTGGAATTTACAGAGCAAACTGGTGAAACTAGTCATATCATGTAGCGATGGGCTCATCTGAAAGCACTTATCTCAGTGATTAAGGTAGACAGTGATCAAGGAAAAATTCCTGCTATCAACATCAGATCTCCCATTTCAGGTACACATGGTATGTGTGTGTGAGTGTGCAAGTGCACGTGCCCACACACAGACACACACACACACACAGATACACACATACACACACAAACAAGCATAGTCATCAGACACATAAACATAAAAATCTATAAAAGAACAATAGAGAATGATACCATATGCCAACCTGTTGTCAAACTCTAGTTTCCACATGTATACACAGAGGTGTGCATGCTTATGTGCACAAGAACATGTGCACAGATACTTATACATATGCACATAAAAGAGACAAAAGAAAAAAACAATTGTCTTCCTTGAAAATTACCCAAATTAAGAACTCCGTGAACCCTGTGTTACCTTGAAGGATAGGTAGAAATGTTCTTATAAATGAACAGTACAAAATTAAAGAGCATTCTTATTTGTAATATAAATTGTTAAAATTTGGGTGGTGAACCGGGCAGCATATATGGACTGGTCCAAGGCCCTCTACCCATATAAAGCAAAGGATGGCCTGGCCTCAGTGGGTGAGGATGTGCCTAATCCTGAGAGTCTTTAGCCTGGGGAAGGAGGAGGAAGCTTGGTGCTGGAGAGCCTGAATTTAGAGGCAAGGGACAGGAAGGATGGGAAGAGAACCTGGGGGGGGGGGGGGAATGGGAGGGGCACTCCAAGTGGGGGTAACAGCTGTGGTATAAATAAAGAAAATAATTTTTAAAAATTGGTGAAATATGTATGAAACCATAAAAATAAACTCAGTAGTAGCTTTACAAAACTCTTGAGGAGAAAATGTAAAATTCTATTGACAGACATAAAGGCACATGATAGCAACTAGGAAGTATATATGCTATGGTGAGGACAAAAGAATGAGTATCATTTCCTCATATAGGTTTATGGTTGCCTTGCTACCCCAAGGAAATGTCTCCTAATAATATTTTAATGAAACTTAAAAAAATTATTACTAAATTTCAGATGAAAATAGCAGTTCAAAGTAATCTATGGAGACAATGTGACTCTAAAACTATGTTAATTCAAACACTAGTGCCTAGGTTAAAACAAAACATACAGAAAATCTAAAATAAACCCATAAATATTAGAAATCTACATGATTGCAGTTTCAAAAAAAACAAACTATTCAATAAATTATAAAGTAACAATTAAGTTTCAACAGTCCAGCACCTGGATCAAACCTGAAAAATCCAATTGTAGGGTTGCACATATTTAAGAGCATGTGAATTACCTGTAATTAAATCATGAAACTGTTTCCACCTTCCTTCAAATTTTTATTATGCTTCTTTATTCATTGGAAGGAGCACATAAGAACCATGGAGTGTGCACAAGGACATAGGACAATGTCCTGAAACCAGGTCTCTCCTTCTACCATGTGGGCTACAGGTACAGAATTCAGATCACCAGTCCAGGCAGTAATTACCTTTGCCTGCTGAGCCAGCCAAGCCCAAACAAAGTAACCCAACCCTAAATTATCAACTCCAGTCCCTAGGGATTCAGTGCCTTCTTCAGTTCCTTCCTAGGGATTCTTTTGTCCTTCATGGGCAGTGCACACACGTGGCACACAAAAACACATGCATGCAATACATAAAATACATAAAATATTTTAAACAAAAAGCAGAGAAATTAGTATGGATTTATTATACAATCTCTAAAAATAAGGTATATAATATAAAAATGGAAATTAGAGATGTTAATTTGTAAAATATTTTATATACTCTTTCGAAATCTTAATATAACAGCGAATCCCACAGAGAAAATGTGTGTTGTCCTTTTCTGAAGATAGGAAAGTGTCAACTTTTACAGAATCAGTTGTATCTTCCCTTTATCCTCTGTCTCTTTTTGCAAGGTGTAACTTTCTCAGCAACAGAAACAATTACCTGCTTGTTCTTGATTTGGAGCTTGTGCTATAAGAAATATGAGGTATGGAGATGTCTCTCCATGGCTTTCAGAAGCAGGAAGCAAGCAGTAGTCTCAAGGTCATCATGAATTAACAAACCTAAAACAGTGTCTGTCTAAAACATTGCTAATGCTTGTCAACAAAAAGTGTAACTTTAGCTATGTGAGAAAAATTGAATTTTATGGAATTATTTTGCTGATGGTACTCAATAAACAAATTCTAATATTTAAAGGGGAACACACACTAGAATGTAGAAAAGTAAGTGTTTTTAATTTCTTCTTTTACAGAAAAGAGAACTGTCAGTTTGCAGGTACAGACAGTCACAAAGTTTAAAACAGTGTCTAATGTTGTTGGATATCTAAGAGGCTTGACATCACCAGGTAAGTATGGTTAAATAGTTATAATCTAGTCCATAATTCATATTAAACACACAAACTTCTCCTCTGTTTCATAATAATTTCAAAGTGAAGGTCAATATCATACTAAATATAATATATATAATATAAAAATATATAACATATGTATATATATGTCTAATTATATGTATAAATACAGACATATACACACATACAGACACACATATATATATATATATATGTATATATATATATATATATATACATATATACACATTTATATATTCACATACACATATATATGTAACCACACACATATATACACAAACACATACACACAGAGAGACAGAGGTTTAGATGACTATAAGAATGGATTGGTGTGAATGCTTAAAATATTTTTCTTTCCTACAATACCATCAACAATAAGCATTAGACGACACAGTATTTTAAGGTCAGAGAAAGGAAAAGAGGTACAGTTTATATTTGTGCTCAATTGGTATGGCAATAAATAGGCAATATTTTTATATTACTTACCATGATATTATGATTTTTTTAGTTTAATGAAAGAATACTTTAAAAGAAAATACCATAGGTTTTAATGATGTACTTTTTGAAAACAAATCAAATTTGTTCTCAAATATGGTCTCAAAGCAAATCCTTCTAATGTTAATCTCTGAATATATGTTTGCCCCATAGTTCTGCTCAATGTCTGTAATTTTTATTGTCAAATGTTTTTATGGAAATGATTATCTGTTTATATACTAAATATTTTACTACTTATGGACTGCTGAAGGAATCTTCAATTTAAAAATAAGGATAAAGCTGGGCGGTGGTAGTGCACGCCTTTAATCCCAGCACTTGGAAGGCAGAGACAGGTGGATTTCTGAGTTCTAGGCCAGCCTGGTCTACAAAGTGAGTCCCAGGACAGCCAAGGCTACATAGAGTAACCCTGTCTCGAAAACCAAAAAAAAAAAGGGGGGGGGTATAAATGTATTTGTTACATATATCAATTGACAGATTCAAGCTGGCAAACTCTATATCATCACAAAGCTGGGCCACAAATCATTACATATAGAGAGTTTACAACTGTTTTATTCTGTGAAACTTCTATTTATTATGGAAAGGGAGAGAGAGAGAGAGAGAGAGAGAGAGAGAGAGAGAGAGAGAGAGAGGGAGGGAGAGAGAGAGAGAGGTGGGGGGGTGGGATCATGGCAGAGGACAACTTTTGGGAGTTAGTAAAGTCCTCCCATCACAGGTTCCAGGGATTGACCTCAGCCTATCAAGCTTGTGGGCTAGCTAACAGCTTTAATTCACTCAGCCAATCTGCCATCCCTAGAGCACCATTAAGGTTTTATTGCACTCAAACCACTTCTGTGGATATGACTGGGACACTTATTCAATTTCTCCTTGGAGAATTATTCTTCTCCATGGCACTAGTTAAATTGACCTAATTGCTGACCCAGAGAATTTTGAAATCAAGTTTTATTTCCTCCCTATTTCTTGACAGCCAACTCTTAAACATTTCATGCAGTGTACTTAGGCTCCATAGTTCCTTTATTGTACAACCTGTCATCAGGAGCATCCTTAGACAGAAACACAAATAATCTTGGAAATCCATATGCTTATATTTCACTAATTTATGTGTCTTTCACTATAAGCAAGTTCAACTATGAAAATATTTATTAACACTGTTTCATTTGTAACTCATTACAGGAAAACACACAGTTGTACAAAAAGTATACTGAATTCATGCTAAAGAAACTTAAAACTACCAAACAATTGTATGTAAAAAATTTTGAATTCTATGTAAATAAAATAAAATAAAATAAAATGAAATGAAAAGGTTACTTGTTTGTGAGATTTTATTTGCTGATGCTAAAACCAGAAACAGACATTGTTAATTTATTCAGAACACAGCCCATCTCCAGCAGAACTTTCAAACATTAAATTCTTGGGCATGTGTGAATACATGTTTGAATATATAATAATATAATGTTGCATATAGTTTATATCCTATTACACATATCTCAAGCAAATGTTGGAAGATTGTATTACTGGTTGTTCTAGTTCAGTACTGAAATTTTAAGAGACTCTATACCATTATAATTCTTATAGCCACCGTTCTCCGCATGTAGTCAAAGGATTAAATTATGACAGATACTTTATGTAAAATGCTGTTCTTATGTATATACTAAGGGTAGGGGTGCCAATATTCAAATTCAGAAGTCAGAGGACAATTTTCAGGTGTCATGTGGGTTCCACAATCAAACTGAAGTCACTGTTTTTGACATCAGGTGGCTATACCCACTGTGCCATCATGCTGATCCCTGATATTTAGATACATGGAACATCTCATAATAAAGCGATGATGAAACTGCTCTTTAAATAAATTCATAGGGTTGCTTGATCAATTAAAGCAACCTTGGTTGCTGCTGTGAATAACATCAACTGGGGGAGAAAAAGACAAGAGTTATCTCTGAATCTATATTTTGATCCTATTTTAATGGTGAGACTAGCTAGTGAAAAATGGTGAAAGGACCATATCCATGAATCATAGAATGTTTTCTACAGGAACATATAATGAACTGTATATGACCACATGAAATAAATTATGTGAAAAGTTAAATTATCAGTAGTCCTGTCTTGATGCTAGTGAATCTTACTTTCTTTCAGAGAATGTAGAGGGTTTAGAAGCATAAATTGAAACTATAAATATATCCCTAAATACTTATTTTTTAAAGAAAGTCTATACATTTTTAACATACATAGCTCTTAAGTCACCTCCTTTAGAGATGTGTTAATAGCTCATCGCTGTTCACTAAGCATACAGGCTTTGCTTGCTGTGCACTTCCCACTATGATGCTGAAAAATGTTAGATAAGATTTTCTTTGTGGTATATTTGTATACTTCATTAATTAATATTCATTTTGCAGAGGACAGTAATATGGATCTAAGCTTTGGATTCATAATTGGCTTTAGCAGCTGCTTCTACATTGATATACCCAGATGTATGCATCAAGGCAGGGGGTGGAAAATGCCAAAGTGGTATTAATTATTAGAACAATTTGGCTTAATTGTTGCTTGCTTGTGCCATAGGATTATTGAAAAGTCATTAAATTTATTGTCAAGCTTTACATTTTGTTTTAATGGCTCTTATTTCCCTCTCTTTCCAGACCGGTATATTATAGTTGGCAGCCACCACCATGCTGGATACAGTTATAAAGGGCAAGAATGGGCCAGCAGTACTGCAGTCATCACAGCGTTTATTGAAGCCATGATGTTAAGAGTGAAGCAAGGATGGAGACCAGAACGCACTATTGTTTTCTGCTCGTGGGGAGGAACACCCTGGGGCAAAATTGGCTCCTATGAATGGGGAGAGGTGAGATACAATCAACAACTGCACTTCCTTCTTTTCTGTTCTTTCTGGTGCTCCGCATTATTTCATAGTCTATGTATTATAGCCTAACACTATTGAAGGCAAAGAAAATAATGAACTTCTCACAAGGCCTCAATTAATGTATCTCCGTTGGTATAAGACCAACTTACCTATATACCAATTACAATAATGCTTATTTTATCATGATACTTGTACTTAGAGGATAACATGATAGGGAAAGAATATTACACACACAAGTACAAATATCTGTTTTAGCAAACAATATTAAGTACTCACTACCATGATATGTTATCAAAGCAATGAGAAATTGTATGCAAACATTAAAGTCCTCTTTCCTCTGTCTACTCCATCAGCCCTATCAGTCTACCCTAGCTTTCCTGCCTTCTTACCTACCTACCAGGAAGAACTTGAATCTTAATCCAGAATTTAAATAAAGTCAGTAAGCAATTGCAATATTTGAGGTGAAACATTTCTTAGAATAGCTGTATGTCAGGGAGACATAACATTCTTGTAGAATGTGACAGTGAATATACTAATGCTATACAAATATGATTGTTAGCACTGTTAAAGTCACATATTTTGTATAATATTATTATTATTTGGAAAGAGATGTAAAGAAAACATGTAAACAAAAGATCTATGTAGTTTTGAATGGAACACATCTGTTTACTATCTTTGTGAATAAAATATTATTTTGTGAGAAAAAGTATGATTAATGGGAATTATGGTCATAATTCTCTCTTAAGTCCTCAAGAAGGATAAAATGCTTATAAAGATTAAGGAAAATATCAGTAAGGCATAGAAAAAAATAGTAGAGTTAGAAAAATATTTCAGTGGACAAGCGAACATACTATTTTTCAGAGGACTGGGTTTATTCCCAATACTTAAATGACAGCCCACGACTCCCTGCTATGCAAGGTCCTGGAGTTCTGATGTCATCCTGTGATCTTAGAGGACAGCATGCATGCTCATGGTGTATGCACATACATATACACATTCACACACATGAAATTTAAAATAATCTTAAAAGAAAAAGAAAAAGCCTATGTACTTTTTAATAAGCAAATAGTCTTAAAGCTTAACAGGACTCACAAGCTTCATGTGAGACAATTTACATTTATGCAAGTGAGCGGTGAGACACTCTGTTCCAAAGAGTGTACTTCAAGTCAAGAAATTCCATTGCTTTGAGAACTTCTTAAAAGTCCTGGATGAAAAACAGTAATCCAGAAACAAAGCTTTCAAATTTATTTCATAACTTCAAGATAAGTACAACTTAAAAGCAGTTTGTACTTGTTAGTGATATGTGCTGTTTTAAATAATTACAAAGTAGGGAAATGGTGATTCAATTCTCTAGTAAATATTAAGGATATATTTTAAAGAATGTTTTTAAACAGCCACCATTAGGTCTACAACTTTCACAATCTATTCATATTACTATTTAATTAATAAATGAGAATAAACCACATTTAAAAAATAGGTTTCTCTCACATTACTTCCTAAATTAAATAGCTTAAACTCAAATTTCTAGAGAAGGGTATTACAAAATAATTCTTCTAAGTATTTACTTGTCGGTTCACATAGGCTGAAAATTAAATAATATGGATTTATATATATGGGAACAATTTTTACAAATTATGTGAATATGTTTGTGCCTTGTAAAATATAAATTAATTTTTATTATTTTGTTAATGCTTTGTTTCTTTTGACAACTCTGTAATTTCTCAACAAAGACTAAATATAAAAACTACTATGGTACATGAATCCAAAAGAAGAACTTACTTATATATAGACAAACTAAAAAAATAGACTCAGCAGATTGTATTTATGTATTTGTTCAAATATATATCAGTAATAATCAAAGAAAAATAGGCTTTCAACTTAAGGTGGATGAGAGTCAAGTGATGGCTTGGAATAAGGGTACCTTCGAGAGGTAGAGAGATGTGTTTGTATACACACATATACATATGTGTGTATAATGTATATTGAATATATACAGAATATGTAGGTCCCTCTAATGTATATGTACATGTAAAATGTAAAACTGATCAAAGACAGGCGTTTAGTTGCTTTCTGATCTCTTTTTTTTTTTTTTTTTTTTTGTGATTTGTTTGTTTTTTCGAGACAAGGTTGCTCTATAAGGTCCCTGGTGATCTGGCCCTGCTCACTC
>NC_034593.1:19316587-19326449 GCF_900095145.1 Mus pahari | reverse complement strand
TTGTGACAGGGTTTCTCTGTGTAGCCCTAGCTGTCCTGAAACTCACTTTATAGACCAGGCTGGCCTCTAACTCAGAAATCTGCCTGCCTCAGCCTCCCGAGTGCTGGGATTAAGGGTGTGCGCCACCACGCCCGGCTTCTTTCTGACCTCTTATATGAGTAACTGGACAAAGAAAGAAGTAAGGAAACTGATGAAGGATATTGAGAAGTCACTACTGGCTGATAACAATGTATCTAATTTTCCAAATAATAGATTTCATCACTGTATCCCAAGACAGTATTTCCTCAGCATCCATTTGAAGCACAGTATAGACTCTTAGTTGCTCATTCTGATTACTGTTATCCAATCTTCTGAGAATGAAACTCTTTCTTTTTTATTAATACCAACTGCAAGTGAGTAAGAAAAAACTTGTTCGTATTCCTTCTTGCTCTCTATAATTTGCTGTAAGTTGCTTACAGAGCAACCCCTGGAAGCACAGTAGAAGTTAACGGGATTAGATGATGTTGCTCAATAAACTTGTAGATAGTATTTGTAGCCCACGCAAGTAATAGAGAATTGACATAGTACTGAGGCTGATCCTTGTGGGAGATTATGACATTTCTTAACACAGGCGTCTTTAAAGTACCATTCCTTCTATGAGAATATCTTTCACATGCTCCTCTGGAAATATTACAAATTTTAGAGTAAGAAGATCAAAGTTCTGACCTTTACTACCGTGCACAACTTATTTTTAACATATAACTTCTGAGGGTAGCTTACTCAAGTAAACATATAGAACTGACTGTCTTCTCCATGGCTCATGGAAAACACATTATCTGACAGAGAAAGTGCTAAAATATTTCTTTCATAGCCTCTAAATAATAATGGACATTTTTTGCCCTATGATATGTAAGGTTACTCAAGTATCTTTTTTAAATATTATGTGAGTCCATTTAGACAATGTATTACTTTTAAATAATTACTCATTTCTTGCACAAGTTAGTAGATTAATTTCTAACATTAAACAGAGGTAAGCCAAGGATATAAAGTCCTATTTTATTTCTCTCACAGTGTGGTGTTAGCAATTCTCAGCACTGCATGGAAAGGGTCATCTATGGAAAACTATGCCACAGAATCATCCCATGTCATTAGTACATACATCATCCATGGGGTTTTGATACAGTCATAGTCACAGGTTCACCATTCTCATTTATCCAATTTCTCTCAAAATAAAAATTAATTTGTGCAAAATTTACTGACTTTTTCACAGGGAAAGTTGGTCAGCACCAACTAATTAAGTTGACCGGTTGTGTTCTCAAATTCAATGACTGTAACATTAGGTACTATCATGGAAGAAAATTCCCAGTTTGTGTTCTGTAATTGAACCAACCTTATTCTAAACCTTCAAACCTTTTCTCTTAAAATGATTACTTTATATAAGTATAACCTTAACAGCTATTCAGTTTTGGTTAATAGAATAAACCAAGTTTGGAGAAAGCCGTTCATATAGAGGAAGGATTAAGTACACTAACATATATCCTTAACATATGATAAATTATTTATAGCATGTTTCTGATAAATGTTATATTTTAGCATCAAAATATTTATTATCCTAATAAAGTATAATGTGTTATTTTAATTGCACAAATGGTAGAACTTTTCAAACTTTTTATTTCAGGATTTTGTGAAAATTCTACAAAAAAATGCTGTGGCCTACATTGACCTTCATAGCCCCGTCCGGGGCAACTCCAGTCTGTATCCAGTTTCATCTCCATCTCTCCAGCAACTGGTTATAGAGGTAAGATGGAAAATATGTGAGAAGAATAATATAAGGCATCATATTACTCTATGAGTTAATGCTTCTTGATTTCATCCTTTTAAGTATTCAGAAAATAATTTATGAAAATTTTAAGGAATTTCCTATTGTTTCATCAGTTTGTTTATTTTTTGTTTTGTTTTGAGAAAGTTTCCTAATGTAGTATTGACTGGCCTAGAACTCACATCATAGATCAGGTTAACCTATACTTCTGGTTCCCTGACTCGGCCTCCAAGTACTGAGTTTACAAATGTAATTCTTCTGTTTTATTAGTCAATATTCCTTAGATTGAATTTACTTTAACTAAGGTTATCTATGGGCATATTTGTAAGAAATTGTGAATCATTCTGTTGTAGATATAATAAAATGTAAGTTTATTTGAAATTCAAATTTCAGTCTTAAATTCCTAATTCTACATTTGTGGTAAACTGTTTTTGTAATAACCTTGGTTCCTTTAGTATTTGTTCAAATTGGTTTGTGGTTTAGTAAATTTTGGAACTAACTTAGTTATTTTTTAAACAACACTATGCCTATTCCTGAACACAGCAGTAAATGAATGTAACATGTTTATAAAGTATGAGATCAGGTATGGTGGCACATGTCTAGCTAGAATCATAGCACATCAGAGGCCAAAGCCAGATTATGAAATTAAAACTAGCTCAGGCCAAGAATTGAGACTTAACAAAACAAACAAAATTAAAGAAATTTGGAGAAATCCTTGCAGAAAGTGAAAACATTTTTCAACAAACTTTTATGACATCTCTCCACTAATAATCATTTCTTATGTACCACAAGAATTCAGCAGAATGATTTTTCTCCTTTGTTAGTTGGTATCACACTTACAATTCTGCAAATTTTACTACACATAAAGTTATCTGTGTTGGACTTCTCTATGAAGACAGCCACACCATCACTGGAGTGCAGTTTCTTCCTAGCCCTAGTTTCTGTTGGCATACATTGGACATGACCTTTCAGACGGCCACAGGGATTCCAGTAAGTACCATAGGAACTGAACTAGGCATAGATCATTAACATGCCTTGAGCCACCATAATTCTCTATTGGAATGTAATGCAAACTATCAAGCTATGACTTTCATAAATTATTATTTTGTAGTTTGATAGTTTTCATCGACAATTCTACATGTCATAGAAAAGAAAAACATTGAGAAAGATTCAAAAGATGAATGTGTACTTTTAAGATCAGCTGTATTCTAATGTGCATGCCATAAATTTTATCTGGCTTCTTATCAAACCCACGAGAAATTTACCAGAGATAATGAACTACGGACTTTTTCCCTGGGAGTTAAGATATTTATAAATAAATGAATGACCAGGGAAAAGAGCCCCAGTAGTAGAAAGAGAGGTCAGACTTCATTTATTTACTTCCTTTTGTTTTGTGTATCTAGTGACTGACACTAATACATTGTACAGACCTAGGATTAAATTAGATAAATACATTTCTTTTTGTGTTTTATATTTTATTATTATTTTAAACTTTAAATATAATACTTACTAATTATTTCAGAATGCCATAAATGTATACAATGTTTCGATCATATTTACCGTCACTCATCTTTCTAACTTCTCATAGATCCTTCCCATCCCCTTAATTCACCTCTCTATTTTACTTCCTCTTGTGTACCTTAATTTGTTTTATAACATACTGAATGTAACTTATGTTGCCTGTATACCTGTGGGTGTGGAGCCACCAACCACATCATGGTCAATCAACTAAAATACCAAAATTTTAAAGAAAAGTAGACTCAGTCTTTTCCATCAGCTATCAACTACCCATAGCCCCTCAAATCCTCCATATTTAAGTGTTGACTGTCTTGAGCTAATCTTATGCAGAATTTACATGGGCAACTACAACTTCTTGGAGTTCATGAGAGCAAAGTTACTGGCATGTCCAGAGCACAGTGTTTCCAGACTCTTATAATATATAGATCGTGTACTTATATTAGCCTACTATAAATGTAAAGAATGATTTTCTATCCTATCATTAACAAGCATTTAAATATATAGTTTGTGTATACCTTTGTGTGTGTGTGTGTATATGTATGTATGTGTGAAAATCTCTCTGTATGTATATATTTAATTAGCTTTTCTGAATAAATTACCATGAAATAATAAATTATTTTAAAAATCTAAATCTATAATACAAGATACTCAGGTCTTAGGCCTTGATTGATGAAATACATGTGACTGCATACAAAATAACATAACATTACTGGTAAGATGGATCCAAAAATAATGGTTTTAAGGATTGATAAACAATATGAACATGTACATACCTCTGTTTCTATGCAGTTCTTTTTTTTCATAGATTTTGAAATCATCTCTGATAGATTGCAGATCATCAATATATTAATCAGTTCTCAGTATGTCTCATGTCACTAGAGATGAAATTTCTTAGAGCTTGGTGTTCAAAGGACTGAAAGCATGTATACATATGAAAGTAATTAATGTCATCATATGATTCTACTCATATTGCTTTGTAATTAACTGAAAGAAGATAGAAAATATAAGGATATTCAAGTGACAACACTGATCATGAAAACTGCAAGGCACAGGCAAAATTTCACAAAACCTTCTTAGAGCTTGTGGACTTTGAGGTTTCTAAAACTCCATCATTTGCAGTTAACTTTCTATTTCATTTTTGTGGATCAAATATAAGCTCTTGGATACATCTCCAAAACCACTCCTTCCTGTTTGCTGCTTTGCTCCCCACCAGGACAGTGACTGACACCCTCTGAAACTGTAAGGAATCCTTCCATTATGGAATTTCTTTTATAAGTTGCTTTGGTTATATTGTCCTCTCCACAGCAAAAGAAAGTAAATAAGGTCTAAGTCTTTCCACCAAAATATAATATAATATATATATATATATATATATATATATATATATATATATATATATATATATCACATCACTCAAATTCTTTAGTGCATTGGACCTACAAAAGGACAGTGAATCCCCAAGTCTGGTAGAGAGGTCATTATTGGATGGGTATTCACAGAGAATTCAAGTTGTAGATTAAATTGCCTTAGGTGTTGCAGAACACAAGGAACAGATGAAATATCCGTATTGTTCAGGCATGTAGTACATTACCCATAATGCATGCAATAATAGCTAAGAGAATGCTACCGGTATGATTTACACTGCAGCAGAATTCACAGGAATGAGGCAATGGTGTTGGCTAAATTCCAACATACACATTATAGGACAGTGGTATGAAATATGAATGGACTTTCAAAACCACCAAAGTTAGGTAAGCCAGTACCTATGATACCAGACTACTAGATTCTTCTTCAAGTAGTTTTGGTAATGTCCATTTTCACTTCTTGGCTTTATCTAATGGTGCTGCTAATAGTTTTATGCTTATCTGTTGTCCTAGTGACAAAATCTTGCCACTAAATCCCTGTGAGTACACGTTGCTCCTCCTACGTGTCTATGCCATACTTCAAGGTACATTAGTTCAAATACTGCAGTTATCATAAACTAATTTAAACACAGTATTATTTATTAGCATTTATTCTTGATTTAATGTCTTATTGTAATGATATATAGTAATTAGTCATACCTTAGTATTTATTTGCCTTTAAATTTCTATGGTAATATATATGTATTTTCTTGATGTATTTATATGGGAGAAAATTTTAATATAAGGCCGCATCACTTAGAGGGGCCAAAAGGAGAAATAATGCTGTACATCTTTCAGTAACAAACATAAAATAATGGGAGGCACATTGAAACCTGACTACATTTGGAGCATATTTATTTTACAATACGAATGTCACAACATCCTGAAGCCAGTCAAAATTTGCAACTGTCTGCAGGTTTCTTGTAACTCTAATGCTTGTATGAATGAGGATGAAATGAGGAATATTTTGGAAGAGATCTTACAACTTTTCAAGTTTTGGATATCACTATTTGACACTTCATATGTCTGGAGTGATGTCAAGTTGATATAAACCTAGCCTGCACAACTTTATTAAAATTTTTTCCTATGTCTCTGTTCTTCTACTTATCAAATTAAGTAACTCAGGTTTGGCTTGTTATACTCCTTAAAGCAAATGGCCATATTTTATTAGGTTTTCCTCACATTATTTTCCATTCACATATCTTACAAATGTTCACTATCTATGAACTGTGACCAGCAATGGAGTTTAAGCACATACTTTGATCAGTGTTTGGGCAAGGGAATACTCCGCACACCGTGATAATACATAAGTACAGTCATTACAAGGTGACTTTGCTTTTACTGCATATAATTTCATTTCCAAAGCACACATGACTTTCATGTATAACACTTTAATGATTTTAACTTGTATAGATGGCATCTGATAGGAGGTGTGGCATCTGATAGCAGGAAGGTGCAGCACCTGATAGGAGGTATAGAACCTGTTAGAAGGTTTGGCAAATGATAGGAGATGAGATGGGAAAACTATGATAAGTCTTTGTTCTTTCTCACTCTTGATAATTGTAACAGGCACACTAAAATGAAGGTTGCTTTATTACTTTCCTTTCTATAAAGGAGAAAAATAAATTTCTTTAAAGTGTACTTCTGTTGTCCTGTCTTTCCTGCTAAATTACATAACTATTGTTTGTGGTTTGTTTTTCATTATGTTTATCCAGTTTATTTGATGAGAAAAATTATGTTCACTTTCTTGATCCTCATGAATTCTAATACTGTTCAGTGGGTTCTACTTAATTTATCTTTTTTCTCTGTGACTCCTTCTACTACAAGTCAACTAAATTGACCATAGAAGCTAATATACTGATTTAAAATCCTTCTTTACACCAATTTACCACTTCAACAAAGTCTTCCATTTAAAATTGTAATTCTATTGGCAAGACTATCTGTCTCCTAGGTTTACAAGTCTTTGCTGTCTTAAGAGCCAGCAGTCTCTCAAGTTTATTACTGTTTTACGAGGTTTTCTGTTCAGTGTACACTGACAATATGTAAATCCCTTTTTATTTAAATCTAGATATCAAGGGGAGTCTTAGATTTGTTTCAAACCCTGAAATTCAGAAGGCAGATTACTTAAATGTTTGAGCTATGTAGCCAAGAGAAATCCAAGTACCTAGGGGTATTAGCAAATTATGCTTGAATTCATTCACACAATTATAATTAATGTTCTATTATTAAAATGACCTGAGACAAGTCGTTTTCTTGGCAGGACTTCAAAGAACAGTTGTTTATTCAGGTAAGGTTTTAGTAATCCAGAATTGTTGGCAGGTTGCATGGCTATATTCAACTGTGGACTCATTAATATAGCTCAATATGTATTTCCATTTGTTTTAAATGAAATTCACTCTAAGGATTTGTTGTGGTTTGGTTTTCCACATCTGAGTATCTACTATTTCTTTTATTGGGTTTTTAGAAAAAAAAAAAACAATAATATCAGTATACAATTTATCCCTCACCCACAGCAATGATGGATGTCATTAATAACTTGAAAATTTTATATTTTTGTAATTACATGAATTTAAGTTTTGTGCTAAAAAAGTAAGAAAAAGGAACACCCCTTCCAGGTGTACTCTGGGATGAGTTTGGAGTCTGTTGGCACTTTTCCTTGCTTAGTGTTGTTTCTCATTTTCAAATGATGTTGGAATGAATTTTGACTTTGAATGGTTAGGTTGGTCCTGTTCTTGAACAAAATAATTTGACTTTCTTAAATATGAAAATAAATCAATAATAGTATTAAATAATTGATTCAAGAATCCAAAAAGCACAGGGCCTCTATTAATCCAGTTTCCCTACTATGTTGTGAAAGGCATTACTCTCAATCAAAATGCTCAATGAGTAAATGAAGTGAGCCTGCTTCAATGCCACCTCATTTAGAAACTTATTTTTTAGATATAATGGAAGAAATCCTACCACTAATTTAAGAGCTACTGACATTTAACTCTTCTGAAAGAGAGTCTATGTTCCTTAAGGTTGTGACCTATGGCTGATCAACCACTTGCCAAGGCAGGCTCCACTCCTAAGACTAGTTGAGTAGCCCAAACTATAATTGAAGGGAGGTCATAAAAGAAAACTAAAGGTTAGGACAGAATGTATGGGTGGATGCCTATAGAAGAAGTGAATGTATTCAAATATTATTGTCTTAAATTCTCAAAGGTTTAATTTAAAATAATGTTTAAAAATTTTGATTTAAACAAAAACAAAACCCAATCAAAACAAACAAACAAAACAACAGATCTCTCCTCCACACACAACATTAACCACAGAAAATAAACTTTTAAGTACTGTTGAACCTAAAGGTATATTCTGTACAAAAACCTAAGCAAGTGTTAAAATTTTCAATTGGTCAAAAAAAAATCTCTTAAGTAATAAAATCTAGAATTTGTATTTTTAAGAAAATTTGTGTCTCTAGCTGCATATGTAGCAGAAGATGGCCTAATCGGCCATCACTGGGAATAGAGGCCCCTTGGTCTTCCAAACTTTATATGACCCAGCACAAGGCAAGGCCTGGGCCAAGTAGTGGGAGTGGGTGGGTAGGGGAGCAGAGGTGTGGGGGAGGGGTATAGGAAACTTTCGGGATAGCATTTGAAATGTAAATAAAGAAAATAATAATAATAAAAAAAGAAAGATGCATAAAAAGGAAAGATAAATATATTCAGAAGACAAAAAAATGATAATAAATAAAATAAAATCTGTGTTATGTATTTAAAAAAAAAGAAAATTCACTTAATTTTTAGAAACATCAGGGAGAATTTGCTACTAAGACATGGAAACAGATTACTTCATTTTTTTTTTAAATCAGAAATTTCACCTGTAAATGCAGAACTGTAAGCATCTAGGGCTGTTCCCAATCATCTACCTCAGCTAGCTAACTCTTCAGTTTCAAATTATAATTTAAGGTGAAGATTAAATATATTAAACAGTAGAATGTCAAGTTATTTTTGCCCTGATATACCAGTCCTGTAGACCATTATAGTAATTTTCTATATAAGGAAGATTCTTAAGTAGGAATAATTGCATGCAGGCACTCAAAGATTGTTGACATATTGAAAAAGAGATTAAACATATTTATATGTGATTTCTTCTGCCTATATTTGTTTGTATAGTAAATCATTCATAATCCATCATTTATTTGTTTGTATTTGGTTGGTTAGCTTTTATAATGCATAAGAAAGCTTGAAATTTCTTTCAGTTCTATTGAATACAAGGATAACAGCTTTCATGTTTATCCATATCATGATATAAACAAATTCTGGTTCTCAATCTAAAAATCATATATGATAATGGTTGGTGAAATATAAGAAACCATGCATGTTTTAGGTACTTCATTGATATTATACTTTCTGAGGCTATGTAGATACATAAACACGATGGGTACCTTTAGACATTTATATATAATAACTGTTTCACTCTAAATAAAATTATCTTATTTATCAATGCTAATAAGTGGTAATTAAAATAAAAAAATGATTAGGATTGCAGTATGCCACGCCCACTCCAGTGAAGTCTGCTTGACAGGCCGAGAGGTCTAGAAGCACTCAGGAGGCAAAGAGTTTCAAGGAAACTCAGTCTCTTGGAACCTTGGCATTCTCATAACCCATATACTCAAACCCTGTCCCCATGTTAGTATGGTGTATGCTCTCTTTCAGTATTATAGGTACCTTTAAAGATTGAATTTTATCATAGGTGAGCCTCCATCTGTGTCCTAGAAAATCCTTGAAGCCTTTGAGCTTGGAATTCAGTGGGAAGGTTACCCATTCAGTAAACACTCAAATTTATTTCTAGTAGAGGCTGGTGAGACTAATTAGGCATTACAAAGAACAGAGCCAGGATAGCTCAGGGCTAGTCTGCAGGGTGATTACCTGGGACAGTAGCCTAGTCTTTCCCAAACAGGGAATACACTATGGCCTAGCAGAAAGGTCGGGAGACAGAGGCAGGTGGATTTCTGAGTTCAAGACCAGCCTGGTCTACAAAGTGAGTTCCAGGACAGCCAGGGTCATACAGAAAAAAGAAGAAGAAGAAGAAGAAGAAGAAGAAGAAGAAGAAGAAGAAGAAGAAGAAGAAGAAGAAGAAGAAGAAGAAGAAGAAGAAGAAG
>NC_034593.1:19267725-19316557 GCF_900095145.1 Mus pahari | reverse complement strand
GAAGAAGAAGAAGAAGAAGAAGAAGAAGAAGAAGAAGAAGAAGAAAATGAAAAGAAAGAGTTAGGGAATCCTCCTGAAACAGGTTTTTTGTTTTTTGTTTGTTTTTTTTTTTCACTAGGCCCAAAGGAATAGCATAATCAAGCATTTACTAAGAACCCCTGGTGGTGGGTTTAAAAATAGACTAGCATTACACCTACCTCCCTTCCTAGGGGTAAACAACACCTGCCTGGTCCCCGCCATCTTTTGATGTATACATTCTTTTTGTTTGTCATCACTGTAACTCAGCAGATGTGTCCTGCCTAGCTTTTCTTATTTTTTCTTCTGTATAAAAAGTTTGATGCTCAATTTGAAAAATTGCACTCAGATTCTACACACTTTCTAGTGTTGTCTCTGTTTGTTAGTTCCCATCCGACTCCATGCTCATCTGTCTGAGACTCTGATTCACATGGATTGAGGAGGGCCACTGAACTGGGTCCATGGCAGCAGTACATAGGGCTGGAGAAATGCCTCAGTAGTTAATAGTTAACAGTAACCAATGTACTTACAAAGGACCAGAGTTTAGTTCCCATCACTCATGTAAGAACCTACATAAGAACAAAATAAAATATTGTTAGAAAAATGGTAATAGGCAACCCTGAAATGGGCATTGAACCATAGAGGGTTATAGAAAAAAATTGATGTTCAGAGTAATAGCACCAAAGATAACGTATATTCCATGGCAAACTATTTTTTCAAAAAGTTGAGAATTATTTTCTTGGAAGATTTGGAATTAAATGAAGAGTCCTGATCAATTGTTTCACATAAATTTTAATTAGATATGAAATAAGACAGTTTTTCAAGCTCTTTGTAGTCAATTAACAGAAGGTTTAAGAAAATTTTAATATTTCAATATTCAATTATGAATATTCATTAATTCATCTTAGAATCTGAAAATTATAAGCAATTGCAAAATCTCTATAGTGTATATAGGAGTTGATGCAAACTAACTATGTATATTATAAACCATTCTTTTTTAAACTCTCAGGATTATTTTATTTTACTATTCATTGAAAAAAATTGTGAACTCTTCATGTTAAAAAATATAATTAATCACTGAAATTATACTGTTCATAGAAGCACTGAGGTCATGTCTCCCTAGATTACACAGACAGCTATACTATCAAGAAAATGGAAGAGTGATATGCAACGTTTTGTGGATTACTGCATAGATCTTATCATTCAAAACATATTACACTATAATTAGTAGACTGGTAAATTGACATGGAACATAGAAATGTATTTAATATGCTAATGACTCTTTTGTAGCTCTTTAATTTTTTATAAAAATATTCAATGCATAAATACCTATCATTTAATTATATGCATTTATGAATGTATATAAGTATGTATATCATCTTTATCAACTGATTCTCTTTTAAAACAAATATTTCAAATTTTTTCAAATTTTCAAATTTTCATTTTAACAGTATCTTTGTATCGTCAACCACATATCTTGACAGTTAAAAAGCTAGCATGCCCAAAACTGTGACCATATATTCTGCTAAAATGCTGCCTGATTGATGCCAGGCAGTTAAATAGAGAGTACAATACTCTGCCTTTTGACATCCCCTGAAACAAGTAGCATCCCCCCATCCCCTCCAAAGACATGCCTGATACTCTCATCACATGACTGTCTTGCTGTCTCCTTCTAATACCAGTTGCAAGCATGGGAAGGTTTTGTCTCAGAAAGTTATAAACTTGCTTTTATAATGTAAAATAAGGATTGATCAATGTTGAGTTTCATACTGTATTGCCTTAAGGAGAATTTCTTCCTAAGACAATAATGCTTAGAGGATTTAAGGAACAAAGTAGATAAAAGTCACAGCTAACTCCTCCAGTAGACAAGGCATAATTAGCTTGAAAAATGACCTCCCAAATTTATTGATCTCCAGGTGATAAGGTAAACGGAAGTCAGATTCTGGAAAAGCAAATCAGATAGAGTTATTCAAAAGAGAAGTTAGCAGCTTTACAATGACAGAGGCCCACTTGATTCTAAGTGGCTATGCTTGGTGTTAGTTAGGGACTCAAAACCTTACGGATTGTTCCAGCTCACACCTTTTGCATCCAGAGAAGTGTCTAACAAAGTGCTGTTCTGTCACTATGTAAGCAATTGATTTGTCTGTAAAATTCTTGCGTTCACACATATTATGAAGTCTAGCAGTTGATCTTGTTAATTACAGAGGATCTGCTAAGTTTTACACCAGTTCTGAGAGACAGAAATTGACTTTTGAGTTGTGCCATATTTCTGATCAGGTATCTTACTTTTTAAGAGAGAGAGAGAGAACTACTAGAAAATACTTTACTATACAGAAGATGGCCATCATTCCAGACTAATAGGCAGGCTTTGTTCTATGTGTTTGTCACCATCATGGAATAAATCCCAAAGCATGACATTTCAGAGTCAAATATTACTCTGTAACATCACAACATTGGCTCACTACAATTTTCTCAATGATTTGCAAATATGCAGTTTTACAGAATAGTAGATATACTGCCCTTTCATTCATATTTGTATGTGTCAAACGATTGAAAACAAGTAAATATTAGCAGACCATAGAATAATTGTGAGATACAGAGTGATAGAGATATCTATTGCCTACTTTTCCAAGTGAAGCCTTACACATTTTGGCTATCTTCATATGGAAAAAGTATAACCTACATTCTTACTAATAAACTCCAAACCCCAATAATTGAAACATAAAATGTCACTTATGAATTATTTTTCTTTTATAATTGAAAATAGTTTTTTCATATAATATAACTTGATTACAGTCAGATATCTATAGAACATTTTATCCTAAAACAAAAGGATATACCTTCTTCTCAGCACTTCATGGTACCTTCTCCAAAATTGACCATATAATTGGTCACAAAACAGGTCTCAACAGATTCAAAAATATTGAAATTGTCCCATGCATCCTATCAGACCACCATGGTCTAAGGCTGATTTTCAATAACAACATAAATAATATAAAGCCAACATTCATTTGGAAAATGACCAACACTCTCCTCAATGATACCTTGGTCAAGGAAGAAATAAAGAAAGAAATTAAAGACTTTTTATAGTTTAATGAAAATGAAGCCACAACATACCCAAACTTATGGGACATAATGAAAGCATTCCTGGGAGGAAAACTCATAGCTCTGAGTGCCTCCAAAAAGAAACTAGAGAGAGCATACACTAGCAGCTTGACAGCACACCTAAAAGTTCTAGAACTAAAGGAAGCAAATTCACCCAAAAGGCGTAGATGGCAGGAAATAATCAAACTCAGGGGTGAAATCAACCAAGTGGAAACAAAAAGAACTATTCAAAGAATCAACCAAACCAGGAGCTGGTTCTTTGAGAAAGTCAACAAGATAGATAAGCCCTTAGCCAGACTCACTAGAGGGCACAGGGACAGACAGCATCCTAATTAACAAAATCAGAAATGAAAATGGAGACATAACATCAGATCCTGAGGAAATCCAAAGCATCATTAGATCCTACTACAAAAGGCTATACTCAACAAAACTGGAAAACCTGGAGGAAATGGACAAATTTCTAGACACATACCATATACCAAAGTTAAATCAGGATCAGATTAATGACCTAAACAGTCCTATATCACCTAAAGAAACAGAAGCTATCATTAATAGTCTCCCAACCAAAAAAAAAAAACCCAGGACCAGATGGGTTTAGTGCAGAGTTCTATCAGACCTTCAAAGAAGACCTAATTCCAGTTCTTCTCAAACTATTCCACAAAATAGAAACAGAAGGTATTCTACCCAACTCATTCTATGAAGCCACAATTACTCTGATACCTAAACCATGTAAAGACTCAACAAAGATAGAGAACTTCAGACCAATTTCCCTTATGAATATCGATGCAAAAATACTCAATAAAATTCTTGCAAACCGGATCAAAGAACACATCAAAACAATCATCCATTATGACCAAGTAGGCTTCATTCTAGGGATACAGTGATGGTTTAATATACAGAAATCTATCAATGGAATACTCTATATAAACACACTCAAAGACAAAAACCACATGATCATCTCGTTAGATGCTGAGAAAGCATTTGACAAAATCCAACACCCATTCATGATAAAAGTCTTGGAAAGATCAGGAATTCAAGCCCCCTACCTAAACATAATAAAAGCAATCTACAGAAAACCATTAGCCAACATCAAAGTAAATGGAGAGAAGCTGGAAGCAATCACAGTAAAATCAGGGACTGAAAACGCTGCCCACTTTCTCCCTAGCTATTCAATATAGTACTTGAAGTCCTAGCCAGAGCAATTAGACAACAAGAGGAGACCAAGGGGATCCAAATTGGAAAGGAAGAAGTCAAAATATCATTATTTGCAGTTGATATGATAGTATACATAAGTGACCCTAAAAATTCCACCAGAGAACTCCTAAACCTGATAAACAGCTTAGTGCAGTAGCTGGATATAAAGTTTCCTGTCCTTCTAATTCCCCTAGTACCTCCTCACAGCCTTTAGCATCCAGAACCATCCCCTTTCTGTCTCATTTGAGAGAGAGAGAGAGAGAGAGAGAGAGAGAGAGAGAGAGAGAGAGAGAGAGAGAGAGAGAAACAGGCTTCTAAAGGATAATTATAAAATAAATAAAGTAAAATGAAATAAAAACACCAGAATAGGACAAAGTAAACAAACAAAAGTAAGAAAACCCAGGAAAAATATATAGATGCAGACACACTAGGGAAATCCTATAAAAACCCAAAACTGTGTGTGTGTGTGTATATATACCCAAAACACACACACACACACACACACACACACACACACACGGAAAAGCCCTGACATGACATTATAAGACAAGAAGCATTTCAAGATTCTGATAATTTTCTGTTGGCCAACTTCTCATAGCTGTTTTTAGAGCAGTTCGCTTCCCCAGTGAGACTCTCTTGTAGAAAATTAAATTTTTATTTGTAGATAGTTCTCGATTGGAGATAGCTTCTGGGTTAAGGATGTGCCCAGTGTTTTCAGCTCTAAGACCCCATCTGGTACAGATCCATCCAGGCTCTGTCCAGCTGCCTGTTTCTCTGGGTTCATCTCTAGGTCTTCTGTGTTTCCACAGAAGTATCTACAGCCTGTGTCTTACACTCTTTCTGCCTCCTTTTCTGCTGGATTCCCTGATCTTGAGATGGGTAGTCTGACTGGTATATCACATATATGGATAAATGTTTCCAGGTCTCTCACTCTCTACAGATTTTCTAACTGAGGGTTAATTTATTTGTTCCCATCTGTTGTATGAGGAAACTTCTCTAATGATAGTAGAACAAAGCACTTATCTATGTAGAATGTGATAAAGAATCATACTGTCTTTTTGTTCCTTTAGTCGAGTGGTAGTATTTGGTTGTCACCTAGGTCCTTGGGCTATCTAGTTTCAGGTTTGTGGTCACTCAAGCAGCATTGTGTTTGGGCTCCATCTCATGCATTGGCCCTTCAGTCACATCCCATAAGCTTTGTGCCACCATTGAACTAGCATATCTTGCAGGCAAAACACCAGTGTAGATCAAAGGGTTTATAGCTAGGTTGGTGTTTGTTTCTCATTTAATAGTGTGCAGTATGTCTTCCAGTACCAAGAACAATATGTGGGCACAAGCTCTAATTACATGTGAATGAGCTGTATAGGTATTGTTTAGCAAACAGGGTCTTGTTATCAGTTTGTGGAAAGCAATCAATATAGCCTGGTCAGTAGCTTGAGTTGTTTGAGGACTCCCATGGGATCCCTTAGGGCAACAACTCAATTAGATGTAACCCATTCATACTGTGGGAAACTTCATTTGCTGACAAGAGGTGTTCAGTTGGGACTCTACGTTTGTGATTTGGTGATTTTGTTTAGATCATTTCATATACGAATATGCTTTAGGAATCTGCTGAATTTTGTGTACATACTACCACTCTAATTCACTTTGAACTCATTTTTGTTTTCTTTTGTTTTAATTAGAACAGATCATAGTATCTTGCATGAAATATTTTCTTTTAGTACCTTCTTTTTCACCCAAATAAATGGTAGCTTTTTGAGATGAGGTGTCATGGAATGGGTTGTTCACAACTACCACACACTATATGGTACATAAAGTCCCATCCAGAAGAGAAGAGCTATGGCATCATTGGAAGAAGGATATGATGAGGAGCCATCTAGCAAAAGCATAAGTGTTGACCACAGAGAACAGGCTGCAAGGACTTGAGGTCAAAGAATATAGCTGAGAAGATTTTTCTGATACACTTAGAAAAATAAGCACAAGATGGTGGTATCTGGATCTGCAGGTCTATAAGGTAAGCTGAGAGAAATAGATCCAGTTACAGAGGTGTAGGGTAGCAAGACAGTGCAGGTTAGATTAAGGCAGTGAAAGAAATCTTCAGTTTAGAAAACTATACGGGACAGGAGGACAAAGGTTATTCTAGGTTACTAAAATTAAAAGAAAATAGTGAGTGTTAATCGTGAATTATAAGACATACATTTTGTTGAATGTACATGTTACATGTATATATGCACAGATATATGAACACCTACAATAGAAGAAATAAAAAGGCCATCAACATCCTATAAGTAATGAAACCACCAGATTTTTCACACTTCACTCACCAATGTTCCTGTAGAATGATTTAATGATATCATGAAGAAAACCAAGTGTCATATACATTATACACAAACCCTATCTATTCCTCCAATAGAAATAAGAGTATGCCCACGCTAAGGCCAATAAGGGCATGCTTCTAACATGTATTCATAGTTGACCAACAATGAAGGTCAAATTTCCATCCACATAAAGTATGCACTTGTCAAAACAGGATGCATGCCATCTATGCGTGGCATAGAGAGACTGCTTGCTCCACAGTTTTTATAAGGGTAGTAGAGGTCCATTTAGTGTGTGTGTGTGTGTGTGTGTGTGTGTGTGTGTGTGTGNGAGAGAGAGAGAGAGAGAGAGAGAGAGAGAGAGAGAGAGAGAGAGAGAGAGAATATTTACTTCTGGAATGACATGCAATTAGACAGAATCGTAAATTCCTATGTAGTCAAGATTATTCCGAAAGAAAAACTATCTCCACAAAGTTCCATCTTGTGCTTTGGAAAGTAATACTTTGCTACAAAAGTACTGAGGTTAAACATGAAATACTGATGGAAGAAAAATCTTAAAAGTTATTCACTTTCAATAAGAAAAAAATTAGAGGAACTAAAATATACTTATCTAAAAGACACATATTAGCCAACATTAGCCAACATTAAGAAAATCTCAGCAGGAATGTTAAAGCAATCATTAGATTCTAAGTCTTCTAAAATTACTGTAATTTTATATTCAGTGAATTCTTCAGTTTGCAAAGGAGGCTGTTTGAATCTGAATCTTTCAAGAGGCTGCTGTTCTGTGTTACAGTTCCAATCACCAAATGTGTCTAAAAGAGAGAAAAGGAGTCTCAAAATTATTAGCTTCAAATGTAACCACAGATTCCAGACATAGAGTTTATTTAGCCAAAAGCTTTTGAAGTTAAAAGGGAATCTGTGTAATTGGCAGAGATGGGCATGGTCTGCAATATGGTCTTGGATCCTTTAGTGTCATCGAAAAGCGTCTCCTAAGGCGGTACACCAGCTTTCATGGAGAAAAACTTTAGAGTACTATGTGAGTTGTCACATGAATGTGTGCAGTCACAGATATATTGATTTCACTGAAAATACAAGAATGATTTTTTAAGGTACTTGTTTTTATACCCCATGCTTAATTGAAATGTAATTATTCAAGCCTATGTTTTCAAAACCGTATTTACTTGAGGTTAACAATCACTTAATTTACAATATATAATAAAGTCAGACTTGTGATCTAATTGAGTTTTGTACTGATGCGGCATAGAAAATTTTATTAAGGCAAAAGAAATGAAGAATTTACATACTCCTTTGAGATTCACAGTTGATCATGTGCTTCTGTTCTGAGCATTTAGTAGGTCCCTCAACATTTTATTAGGCATAGTAAATGAACCTTTGTTTGTAAGATTGTTATATTGTCATTTCAATAATGTCTTTTAGATAGGGACATACAGTTGAATAACTAATTGTAACTCTGCAGTCTTAAGATTTGTAGGCAGAATTTCAAAAATCACCCAAATTCAGTTTGAAACATAAACCTAGAGAGGTATTAATATTAATTGAAGCTAATATTTATAAACTTGCCCTCCCTCTTCCCCTCTCCTCCTCTCCCTCTCTCCCCTTCCCTCTCCCTCCCTCCCCCATCTCTCTCTCTCTCTCTCTCTCTCTCTCTCTCTCTCTCTCTCTCTCTCTCTCTGTATGTGTGTTTATGTGTGTGTGTAGGTTCCTTAAGAAACCAAAAGTAAGAGCTGAATTTTAAGCAGCTGGGAGATACCAGACCTTAGTACTGAGATCTAAATTCTGATCTTGTGAAAGAGTGGTAAGACATCTGACCACAAGCCCATCTTCAGCCTCATTTCTTCCACTTTTGCTTTTAGTATTTTTCCTGCCTTTCAAGGCATTTTACTTAATGTGTCTTCTGAAATCTATCAAAATGTCTTCGTTGAGCAACTCTATTTCACAGCTTCTTTTGACTCAATTAAACAAACTGTGTTGTCAGTATTTCTGTGCTTTTTGCTTGTCATAGTTATTAAAAATCAATTTTTGAAACAATGAGATCGCTCAACAGATAAAATTCTTGGCCAACAATCCTGATTACTTGAGTATAATCTGTGGAATATATACCATAAACAAAGAATCTGGAATCCTGCAAGTTGTCCTCTGGCTTCCAGAGGCATAGTATGACATGTTCATATGTAATATATACATATGCATATATGTGCTCACTTGCATGCTCATACACACTTGAATATGTACACACAATAAATATGTAGATAGATAAAATCTAATGATTTTTTTCAGTGCATATGATATTTCAAGGCTTGATTCAAATATTATTAATTCAAATACAGATTCTTCTGTTGAGAGCAGTGGTTCCTGGTTTGGAAAAAGATGACTGAATACATGTTTGGATGTGGTTAGAATTCCAGGCATGAAATTCTGATAGTATTTCAACCTTTTTTCTCAGAATTAGAAGAGAAAATAAGTTTTAATTGAGTGTACATATGCCAAGAATATAGATTAAGCATGGTTTTCCAGCAGGAAGTATCTGTCATGAGAGATTAAACTGGCAGATATATATATATATATATATATATATATATATATATATATATATATATATATATATGTAAGTTATAATTACTTCAACCCACTCTTTACAGAATCATAAAGGGATAATGAAATCATGACCAGCTAGTTCCCTAAGTTAACCAGATGGACTCAGGGTCAAGTTGATCCCTCAGGATTACCCCACGCTAGATACTTCATTTGAACCAAGGCAGAAAGTAATAGGAAAATACTATACAGGTAAATGTCCTTTACTATAAATAATGTGGGCATGTTCACAAAGATGCAGGCTTGCTCTTATCTTTGAAGTTTGTTATCCAGGAAAATATATTTAAAAGAAAAAGACAGTTGCATTTATAAAGTATGCACATTTGTGGAAATAGTTTACACTTCATTTGTAAAAAATTATACTACACTAGTGTTTTCAAATCACTGAAAACATGTAGTTTTAAAGATATCTCTTTAAATTGTATGATTATTTTTAAACACTATGCCAGATACAAATCTTGTTTACAAGATATATTTTAATCATGCTATCAAGTGCTGTCATCACAGCTAAAATTACCATATTGCTATTTTATATTTCAAATTAATTATGCTATATAGCCAATTACTCTTGATATTTATTGTTAGCAAAGATCATAAGTCAAATCATTTATTAGGGAAGAAAACAAAAGTTTGATAATGACATTTTTTTTTGAAAAACATTTAGTAAAGAACATATTTTACACTGAGTTCACTGAAATAAAAAAATGACAGCCATTTTCACAGAACACAAAGAGTTTGTATGTGTGTGTATGTGTATGTATGTATGTATGTATGTATGTATCTATGTGTGTACAGTTTCTTGAGTGGTGATTGGAACAGTAGTTGAAGAATCCATTTATAAGCGTAAGTATCATAGCTCTAACTGGGACACAGGTTGACAGCAATTTATATTGTGTGAATTAGCAATCTTGACTAGGTAATCCTGTTCTTTGTATCTTGTCATATGGAGAAATTGTACTGCTCATGTGTTCTGTGAATGTACAGAGGAGCTCCAGGTAACTGTGTAACTCTTAATTGCTTAAGTCTTTCTTCTCCCACTGCACTAAGAATGGGAAATAATCAGCAGCATCGGAGTATATTTGTGCATCCTCACTTGCTAGAGCAAATGATGATACTAACCCGAATATATTTGGCTAGTTTGTCAAGCTGGGAAACTGGCACAATAATGCCAATATTGCTGTGAACTATGCTACCCAAATCATATACTCAAAGGCCTGATGTGCAGTGTGCTAGTGTTTGGAGCTGTGGCTTATGGGAGGAAAGCAGATCAGATAAGAAGGCATACCAGAAATGGGATTAGATTGACAGAAGACAGCTTCTCCTCCTTCCTCCTCTCTTCTCTCTTCTCTCTTCTCTGTTAGAAGAGGAGTCAGTGAAAGAAAACTGTAAGAAGAAAGGTCATGACAAGGATCCCAGCAGTCCTGACTCTGATCTCTGTCAACCTCCAGAATAACTGAGAAATAACTACCAGCTTTGTATACTTGCTTATGGTGTTCTGTCATAGTAACCCCAAGGTGAATGTGACTCTTTTACAGCCTTCCTACAGATGGTGTGAGAAGTGAAAGGGACAATGCCAAAGCAAGTTTGAAGTTGTAAAACATGGGAATTTCACTTTCCTGTAGCAAGACCAGAAATTGGCAGGATAGAGTTCAAGCAACAGGAAGGAGTAGTGATCTATACATCATGCTCTTTAGAAAAGCTTGGAGGAAACACTGCTCTCCCAAATCCAATCACATTGCAGATACAGGCAAAGAAGAAGGTTGTCCTGTGAGATCTTCAGAAACTAATCATCATATGTTGTCTGGCTCCTCTGCCTTACTTAGGCTCATGTCATAGGATTTTGCCAAGCCTTTGTCTCACTCTCCTCCCTCACCTGAACTAGCTTCATGAGAAGAAATTTCAGTTTTCAAAATCTCAATTTATACTTTTGATATCCATTTTAAGACTTCATGCTATAATTTTTTTTATTTAAGTATTGTTTTTTCTCATTTTTATTAATTCTTGGAAATTTTCATGCAGGTTAATTTGGTTATATTTACCCACAGTTCCTGATTCGTCCCAGACCTACTCCCTTTCCATCCCCACTCAATTTCATCTCTTTTCTTTTTAAACCAATAAAATATAGTTGCTGCTCATACACTTTAGGATATATAACCTTTACTGAGGTATGGTCTACCCATGATGGGTGGCATCCTTAAGGAAAACTGACTTCCCTCTCAGCAGCTTTCAATTTGCATTAGTGTCTTAGCTGGGTCTGTTAAGTTATGCCCATCTCTGCTCTTCATTCTGGAATTTTGTTTAGACTGAGTTTACATGGGTCTTGGGTATATTATGTCAAGTGCTATGATTTAATTTGTTCCATTGCCCTGCTGTATCCATAAAACCATCTCTTTGTACCATCTACCACCTATGGCTCTTACAATTTTCTCCTCCCTAGTCTGCCATGATTCTTGAGCCCACTGTGTGTGTGTTGAGGGAAGGGGGATATGATAGAGATGTCCCTTTGGGAGCTGGGCATTCTCCAGTCTTATTCTTTACACATTGACCAGGTATAGGACTCAATGTTAATTTTCATCTACTGAAAAAAAAAAAAAAGAAACTTCTCTGATAACAGCTGTATGAGTCACTTATGTGAGAGTGCACTGATAAACCATTGGATACCACTTTAATAGTATACCCATTGAGCACAAGATTAGTAGTTGCTGCCCTGGGAGGATTATTAAATTTTCACAGGACCTATAACCTGTCTAGCCATAAGTTTGTGGCCAAGTGACATGGTTGCAATGGTGCTCTATCCTCTCTGTAATTTTAGTCCCTTAGGATCACCGACTGATAGTAAACTACTTCCTTCCCTGATATATCCTTGTACTCAACTCAGTGACATATACACGCACCTCTCTAATAGTCAGTTAAGTATTTAGTTATTAATTCCACAATCCAAAGCACTGCCCATGGAATAAGGGGCCTCCAAGTCCTTCAGTTCTGGCTTTGATTATTTTCTTCAATATTTGAATAGAAACCTGATATTTAAATATTGTCTGAGATGCTCCTTGTTTAACATGAAAATTAGCCTTGAGACACCAAACAATTAACCATCTTCTATAGCCCAACATATATATCTTTTGTATTTTTCATACTCTCCTTAAACAATCATTCTACTGGTGCATTTTGATGGGAAGTTTACTTTGAATGTAAGTATTAGAAAAAAGAAAAGAAAATATCCTCTATCTCTATGGATATAAAATGTAAATTCCTGACAAGGCATAGAATTTCTGTCATCCCTGTGATTGTTAGAAATATATATTTTGCCGGGCATGGTGGCACAGGCCTTTAATCCCAGCACTCAGGAGGCAGAGGCAGGTGGATTTCTGAGTTTGAGGCCAGCCTGGTCTACAAAGTGAGTTCCAGGACAGCCAGGGCTATACAGAGAAACCCTGTCTTGAAAAACCAAATATATATATTAAGTTATTTACTCATTTTATTTATAGTGTATTGAGATATTCTGTCAAATAACTCTGTATTCTGTGAAAGTCTGGTATCAATTTAAGTAAAAATGTGAACAGACCAAACCAAGGCAAACTCTATGGGAATGGAAAGGCCAAGTCAAGTTCAATGATAATGCTGACACTTTTAAATTGGAAAGATGTAATATGGTGTTTAGTAGCCCACATATCTAAGTTGCTCACTTGTCTCTATAATATCTTTCTATCCTGAAAAAAAACTTCAACTCTTTTGTTTGCTTGCTTTGTTTTCTTTCAGACAAGGTTTCTCTGTGTAGCCCTGACAGTCCTGGAACTCACTCTGGAGACCAGGCTAGCCCTCAAACTCAGATATCCACCTGCCTCTGCCTCCCAAGTGCTGGGATTAAAGGTGTGTGCCACCACTTCCCAGCTCAACTTTTAATTATACATTAGAGAAAATTTTTTTTGAACGTTTGATATAGTCAGTTATTTTATTGTTACTCCTTCAAGGAATGAAAAGAGATTGAGGTCAGGAAGAATGTGAACTAAGGGAAAAAAGTAAATTGGGTTAAAGTTCCAAATATAATCTTATGGTGTAGTTTTAAACAAGTGTGTGTGTGGGGGGGGGGGGTTGCACACATGTCCGTGGTGTGTGTGTATGTGTGTGTGTGTGTGTGTGTGTGTGTAGCACATGTGTACAGGTTGAGTATCAGATATGCTAGAACTGGAGTAACAGGTAGTTGTGAGCCTTCTAATGTAACTTCTGGGGCTGATCTCAGGTTTTCTATAAGAGTTGCTAATGCTCTTAAACCTTAAACAACATTCCAGTTCCTATGGTTATGATTTGTTAGGCTGCAATCTCGAATGTATGGAAAAAATGAAAAATCACTAAAAATTTCAAATATTATGGACTATGCTAAGCAAAACACAGAAATAGTTTAGTTCAGGTTTCACATTTGATTCATTGTCTGTTTATGAATAAGTGTAGAGGAATTTTAATCCAGCAACCTGGATGCTCTGGCAAGAAATAACATACAAAGACCTTCTAAGTCTGTGTGCTCTAGCTGAAATACAGTCATGCCCCTGGTACACACCTTTAATCCTTCTGGTTGGAATACAGACACATCTTTAATACTCAAAAATGATGTCTAATTGATTAACAGACAAAGTGAAAAGAGAATGTTTTGGCAGAATGAGTCAGAGATAGGATATATCCAACTCTCATGAGAATAGACAGGGTATAGAGGCTGCTTAAGGGCAGTGCAGGGAGAGATTCAGTTCCATCGAGTTCAGTTGAGTTGGGAGCAGTTTGTTTCAGTTCAGTTGAGTACAACTGAGCTCAGAGCAGCGCAATTCAGTTCACAGAATTCAAAGGCAGTCTTTCCAAGCAGAGCAATTCAGTCAGAAGCAGAGAGAAGCATAAAATTACATCTCATGAAGATAATGGAGGACTTTAAGGAAGACATAACTTCCTTAAAGAAATGCAAGAAAACACAATTAAAGAGTTAAAGGACCAAAACCATCAATAATATAAAAATGGAAATAAAAACAATAAAGAAATCAGAAAGTGAGGCAACTCTAGAGATGGAAAGCCTAGGAAAGAGATTGGGAGTTACAGAAGCAAGCATCACTGACAGAATACAAGAGACAGAAGAGAGAATCTCAGGTGTAGACGATACCATAGAAGAAACGGACACAACACACAAAGTTATCTGAAAGAGCAAACAGATAGAAACCTTTTGAAAAATTTTTTGTACTTAGAGAAATCTTCCTGCCAGGAAACCATCTTGCTTGCTCATAGAGAAATGGAGAACTTGAGCCTGGAGAAATAATACTGCTGTTTCTTCTAAGCAGCATACACAATGCAGGGCCCTCCACTCTCAATTGCTGAACATAGTAGTGCTTGATGAGAAGATAAAATGACTAATGAATCTTCTAGTAGCTCTCCCCTGGGACGATTTGATGGGGATTAGCAGACTAAGATTTCATACCATTGTCTAGAGGTAAAATAAAAGTATGTATAACTGAGAAAGAATGAAAATAAATCTACTCATCAAGGGATTTTGATGTCCTAGATTTATCTTTAATCTACTATAAAATAGTTTAAATGTAGCTATAGGATCATAAAAGGCATTTCACAACTCTAGGAGCATAAAACGTATCTCACAGTGTCAAGTCAATCAGACAGCATGGACTTGAGTGGCTCAAGAACTCCCACCACTGCATGACAAGCTATTGCCACTTTATGGCTTATGGTGAAAGGACAAACCCCTTTCTTCAGGATGTGACCCCAGGTAAATCGTTCATGTTCAAGTAGCTTGCCCTAAACTTAAGCAAATCTGGGAAGCACTAATTCAACTCAGTGAAAGATAAATTTTTGAAGGGGAAAAAAAAGTAAGGAAAGGAATGTTATATATGGTGTCTGGGAGAAAATGAAAGAAATGAATGAAAGGTAGATATGATTAAAATAGATTGTATACATCTAAGGTAGCTAGTATCTCTTGTCAACATGACATGTCTAGGAAGAAGGAATCTCAGGTTAGGGCTTACCTTCATCAGAGTTATTGAAGAGAAATCAATAATGAACAAATAAAGCCAAAGTACCTTCCAGTAGACTGTATTTTACAGAAAAAGCTAGGCTAATGATATGGCTCAGTGTGTAAGACATTTTCTACCAATGCCGATTTCAGTTCAACCTGCAGGACCTACACAGAGAAAGAGACAACTCACACTAATTTTTCTCAGAGTGCCATACTTGCCTCATTGTATGCATCATGCTCCAACATATGCACGAATCAATAATAATTGTAGCTAAAATGCATAAATAAGTAGATAAATATAAGATAAATGAAAAATGTAAAAGATAAAACCTTTAAATGAGTTGTTGATATGAAAATCAAAATGTTGGCCAATACAGGATAGAGCTTTCTGTTTCTGGATCACCGTAATGAATCTAGCAGATGCATGTCATCAGGAACTAAGTTCATTACCATAGAAGATTCTATGAAATAAGATGGTGCTTACATCTTTTCCCAAGAGAGAAACATTACTATGTATGGTATAGATTATTAGAAATCAGACTTTGTGAGACTAAATCATAAAGCTCAATAAAGAGTAGTCTTTCAGTTCTTTATAAAACCATAATTCATGTTTAAAAATATAGAATGTTATTATTATTTATGATTACCATAGAACTATGTTGCCCAGAAAATGTCACTCCAGCTTGAGCTTGTACTGACCTTCTCAACCAGATTTGGGTAAGATTTCACAGTCACAATAGTAAACTGTATAAGTAGCAGTGTGAAAATTGAAAATATATCAGGGAGAAGGGTGAAATTTTTCCTAGCTCTCTAAACAGCAATGACCCAGTCCATCAATAACAGATGTCTGGGCAAATAAAGAATTTACATGTAGAGAAGCACATCTTGGTTTAAGGATGATGTAAGTGGTATAAAATGTTTTCACTACGTTTGCTTTCTTTTAATATTAATGTTGTTTCTTAATTATAAGTATACATTTGTTTGTATATGGATAGCTATGCTACTGTCTACAAAGGCCAAAAGGGAATTAAAAAATTCCAGATGTGGAATCGCTGGTGGGGGTGTAGTCTGGCCTGGGTATTGGGATTGATTTAATCACTAGAATTTTAAAAGAAGAATGGATAGTCTTTAATTTTCAATTTTTTATTAGATATTTTCTTCATTTACATTTCAAATGCTATCCTGAAAGTCACCTACACCCTCCCCCTGCCCTGCTCCCCTAC
This sequence comes from Mus pahari, assembly GCF_900095145.1. Taxonomy (NCBI): domain Eukaryota; kingdom Metazoa; phylum Chordata; class Mammalia; order Rodentia; family Muridae; genus Mus; species Mus pahari. The sequence goes on along the minus strand of NC_034593.1, from coordinate 19,300,091 downwards.
CCACCCACTCCCACTTCTTGTCCCTGGCATTCCCCTGTACTGGGGAATATAAAGTTTGCAAGACCAAGTGGCCTCTCTTCCCAATGATGGCTGACTAGGCCATCTTCTGCTACCTATGCAGCTAAAGACACGAGCTCTTGGGGTACTGGTAAGTTCATATTGTTGTTCCACCTATAGGGTTGCAGACCCCTTCAGTTCCTTGGGTACTTTCTTTAGCTCCTCCACTGGGGGCACTGTGCTCCATCCAATAGATGACTGTGAGCATCCACTTCTGTGTTTGCCAGGCACCAGCATAGCCTCACAGAGACAGCTATATCAGGGTCCTTTCAGCAAAATCTTGCTGGCATGTGCAATAGTGTCTGCGTTTGGTGGCTGATTATGTGATGGATCCCTGGGTGGGGCAGTCTCTGGATGGTCTATCATTCGTTTCAACTCCAAACTTTGTCTCTGTAACTCCTTCTATGGGTATTTTGTTCCCCATTCTAAGGAGGAATGAAGTATCCATGCTTTGGTCTCCCTTCTTGATTTTCTTGTGTTTTGCAATTTGGGTAAAGAATGGATAGTCTTAACTCTTGAATCATCCTCTCTGGACCCAACTCTGTTAGATTTTAATAAATATCTTAAAATCTTTAGAAAGTTACTGTGGTAGAGATAAGTTACTTTAAAACATAATTAGATTTTAAAAAAAATGTACAAATACTTTCGAATTCCTTTCCAGATTCTTTACTGGGATGTGTACAAGCTTTGAGAATATCATATAGCCTCGGCTTCTTGCAGTCCTGGACATCAATAGTGAATGACAAATCTGGTCCACAGGACTACAACCTTCTCTGTATCTTGGGGAATGAGAGTATTTTCTACTGCAGGGATCCCTGCAAGTGTCACAGCTGGTGGAGAAGCAAACCACTACAGGCCAGAAGGAAAACATATTTCAACTCACCTCAGTACTAGCTCAAATTTCTAGAGTCTGACAGTTTATTTTAACATATTTAGAATCTGGTCACTTTATTTTAACATATTTAGATACAGTTAAATTTTGTAAAACACTTTTCTGGTTACAATTATTCCAATTCTTTGTGTATAATAAAATTTAAGGCATGATTACATCAAAAATTTTTGGAAAAATTTGTATGACCTCTAGAATACAGAAGGGTACTATAGATTAAGAGCGTAGGATCCAGAGTGGGATCTCTCCTAGTTAGTATGAAGGCCAGCAGGCTATACACCACATATAACATCTCCCCTAAGGATATGTTTTATTGATTGTGAAACAAAGTTAAAAACAAAGGTCTAGGAAGGGTCTGGGATAAAAATTCAGGGTATTTGGGTAATGTCTCTCTCTATAGATAACAGTGGAAAAGAGTTACTCATTTCCTCCTCTTAGCAGACAACTTGTATAACTAATAATCTTCTTTTCTCTAATGCTTCTCTGTGAGCACTCATGTCTTCTGCATCCCATCATTTCACATTTTTTAAATGGAAATATATTGTTTCTATTGTTTGTAACTGAAGAGGCCAATTTCATCAAATATGTTTTGGACTCTAGAGCATTCCAGAATCTTTGCTAACCAAAGTAATTTTAAAAATATCTTTTAAGTATTCCAAGTATATTAACTATTAAATTACTGATATTTAAATATTGAAAATTTATACACACACATACAGACACACAGACACACACAGGGGAAGATGCCTACACAAGAGCATCTACTCCATAGGAGATGAAGTTAACTTCCCTGTGAGTATTTGAAATCTGAACTGGAATTATCAGCAAACACAGCAAGTACTCTATTTCTGAACCATTTCTCCAACTCAAATTTAGAAATACTGTTCATTTAATTATGAACTAGAAACATTAAATATGTCTTCTGGGCAATATTTCCTCCCAGTGGTCTTACGTTACCACTCACTGCAGTGCTTATTATTTCTCTGCCTTCTTTTGGTTTCTGCTTCAATCTCATCACATGACAGTATTGCATTAGAAGGAAACTGATGGCCATTCCTTCCTTCTATTTAATGAGGAGATTCTGAAACCTTGAGGCCTAACAGAATACCACATACACCAGTTGTCAAAGACTCAAAGCAAGGTTCAAAGAGCATGGTGTTTCTGCTTGTTCACGTGTGTGAGGTTAAGTGTTCTTTGAAAGAAGATTAACTTCATAGACTCAATTATTTTCTTGACAATGGAAGAAGTACTGAATAGATCAGTGAACCTGCACTCAGTTCAGGACAGTCTGATTCACTGTGCTGACACACTATTAAAGAAAGAAAATAAATTTATCTCAATAATGTTTATGTAAAACATAAACTTTTGCACAGAGATCAATTACTATTATTCAAATATTATATATTAGACAAGTAGGCTAATTTGTTGATTTTACTTTGTAGAAATTAAAAATTCCAAAATGTGAAAGAAAATATTCTCTGAGTCTAATTTACACATTCTTTCTGAATAAAATAAACGCATTGTGGTTGGATAATAGAAAAATCTCCACCAGGATCAAATTAGTACCCATTCCACAAAAAAAAAAAAAAAAAAAAAAAAAAAAAAAGAAAGAAAGAAAGGAAGAAGAAAAGGTTAACATTCACCAAGTGGTTTTCATCACAGAGATCTGTAAAAAGACTGAAAAGAAGAATAATTCTTTCTTCTTTCCTCATTATTATTGGCTCACCCGTTGTTATCACTGACATTACTTCTTTGTAGAAAACTGCTTCCTGTTCTTTGGTGACTAGTGTAACATCACAAATGTAACCCATTTGAGAAACTGGTCTGTCTTATAAGTTTAGTGTGTCTTTCTTAACAGATCATCTATGCATATAGAAATGTACCCAGCATGCTATTATTATCCTTTGAAAATGTCTCCTCATTGAAGACCCAGTTCTGTGAAATAATCCTTGGAGAGAGTCCCCTATATATTCATTTATTTTCCCAGATAGTAAAGCAGCAGATTTGTAAAATAATTTTCAAAATAGAGTTCATGATCTATACTTTTTTGAGATCCTCATTAATCAATAATTTAACGGGGTGACTTTTGACCAATGATTGTTATTTACCATAATTTGACCACTGTGCATTTTAGAATACCGAAAATATATAGCTTTATGTTATATTAAGAATGACTTTATTTTTACACACACACACACACACACACACACACACTAAAAAAAAGTCTCTGTAATACACATTTGGGCATCCATGAAAATGACTAATGAGTACATATGAGTATATGTAGTTTGTTGAGTAAATACCAAAAACAAAAACACTTGCAGATGTGGCCTACATGGACTAGTTATATTGATTTTTAAACAGGGGTCAGAAAATGGTAAGAGATAAACAAATAGCACACAATTTAGGCTATGGGAGCTACTATGCCTCTAGATCAGAGAAGTATTCACCAATAAGTAATTTTAATTTATTTTTTTAAAAATTGCATAAGAGGCATCAGGTCATATTTTTGTTGATAGGTATAATTTCAATATCTATATCATAACCTGATTTTTCTTTAGCTTAAAATATATATTTACTAAAAAACAGAAATAGTCCAAAAGTTAATATTAAATGCTAGGGATTTTTTTGAAATATCTGAAATAGAAGTCTACCTGTCCTCAACTGTGAGAAGGCTGTCCTGACATTTCAGTTAATAAAGAGGAAGAGGGTGTAGAAATTGTCTATTTCTGGACTTTAAAAATATTTTTTTTTCTGAAATTCTTGCCCCCAATAATGCCAAGTTGCCTGATACAAAGTTAAGTGTGCTTAGTAGGAAAAAAATTTTACCTGGGTTCCAAGATATGGAATCTCCAGCAAAATGTTCTGGTAAAAAATTAAGTTAATGTAACTAACATCACAGAAAGGTTTAAAGTATAAATAAAGTAATATTAATTTCTTTACAATGGAAAACCATGAAAAAATATTTGACCTGGGTGAAAGAACTCATGAAGAATAATACAATTATTTCCTATATATTTTAAAACTGACCTAATTCTTACTAATTTCCTCAGATATTAACAGGATGTTATCAAAGCAGTTGTTATCATCTGGTGTATTAAGGTAGAAGAAATAGTCACTACATCAAATGATAATGATATCTAAAACTTAGAAACTTTCAATATTTCTGACTAGAAAGGAAGCTACTGTGCCTCTATACATAGAGGAAATTATCCACTTAGAGACATAATCTATATAGGGAAGAGAATATCCAGTTAGAGATCCATTTTACACAGGCAGGAGATAATCCAGCTAAGGTTCTACATTTCAAAATCACTACATAACAATGTTATCCTTCCAAACCCAAATTACTTCCCCTTACTGGGGTCTAAGTCCCTTCTTGTTGCTTAGTAAACACTCATACAACAAAAATCTAAGATGAAATTATTGAAAGTTTAATACCATGTCTGATTATTAGTAGGATTTTTATTTTTTACTCAAGTTTATGATAAAAAGTATTTTAAAACATTACTTAGTCTAAATGCATTGGAATAATTACAGTGGACATCATTAACTCATTCTGCTGCTCAAAAAAAAAAAAAAAAAAAAAAAAAAAAAAAAAAAGGAAAAAAAAATACCCGAGCATAATAAAGCCAAACCAATGATGGAGAAAATTTTTTTTTATGTCCTTAGAAGTAAAGTTGTAATTAGCTAGAATTTTGGGAAATGAAGTACTCTTGTAATTTAATTTTTAAATTAGTATATGGTAAACATAAAACAGTTAATATATACCCAGTTGTGGTAACAGTTCTAAAATGATTAAGTAATATATCTTGCCTTAGTAAGTATAATTTACAGAAAATAATTTAATTTTATGGTTATTGTAGGTCATTGCAGAGAATCATCTCTTTGTTTTCTAAACTCATTTTATTAGAAAATCCTATACAGTGTTTATCCCAATCTACTTTGTGGTGCATAGAACATTTCTTCTGCCAATCTGTGTCTCAAGGCTAAGGAAAATGATTCTTGTTCATTTAGTTCATAACAGAAAACATTATACCTCACATGCAATACATGCTCAATAAATATTGAATTGAATCATTATGAATTTCAATTATGAGTTTGATATTATTGGATTCAGAAATTGTCTCTTCCATATGAGAACATGTCAGGAATAATTGTGGTTAATGACTGGTACCATCTAATCAAATCTGTTTTGCTTTGTTTTGTTTTAAAATATCATTCTTGTCATCATGCACAAGGCAAAAATCCTCAGACACTTAAGAAATTTATGGATCATATCCAAGAGCCTATAATATTATCTACTAAATGTGCTCATATTGTGTGGTTCCAACAATAATCTCAAAAATCTTCAGCAAATAGGGGTTCTGAAGAGCTGTTTATCAATACTTTCTGAAAGTTATAGTGGATTTATTGAAAAATTAAAAACATATTCCTGTTAATTCCTGTTAATTATTTGAATTAAATGATGTTATTTGTGTATGTGTTTTTCTCTGTAAAACAAAAAATAATATAATCCAAGGTGAACCTTGTAATTCATAAGTAGTGCCATACACAGGCATAGATCTGCTTCTATGCTGTAAAAGTGTAGTGAAATAGTGATCATTGGCTGAGGAGTCAGCACTACCAAACCAAGCTTCTGCAGAAATATATTTTCAGTACTTAGTAATGAGAGATATGAGAGCTTCCAGGTATCTCATTCCTAGTTAAATATAAGTTAAGGATATCTTCTAGTTGTAACTGAATGCTGGCCATTTCATTAGTTCTATCAAATGTTTAAATTTATAATGTTTGTTTTAGATTTTCAAAAGTTGGTATATTGGGTCTTTGTTCTTTGATTAAAGAAAAAAAAAAATCTAATAAAGTGTGATCACGTACTACTTAAAAAGAAAGCCCAAGCCAGGCGCGGTGGCGCACGCCTTTAATCTGAGCACTCAGGAGGCAGAGGCAGGCAGATTTCTGAGTTTGAGTCCAGCCTGGTCTACAAAATGAGTTCCAGGACAGCCAGGGCTACACAGAGAAACCCTGTCTCGAAAAAACGAAAACAAAAAACAAAACAAAACAAACAAACAAACAAAAAACATTCTTTAGCAATTTATTTTATATTATAGTTTTTAATTTAATGTAATTTATTTTTGTTATGTGTGTGTGTAAATGTTTACATCTGTGGCATTGGTATATTCCTTCCATCATGTGGGTCTCAAGGCTTGAACCCCAGTACTCTAATTAAGTGAAAATGGCTTTATGGCTGAGTCATCTTGCTGGCCCATAAAAAGGACATATTTTGAATATTCATTAGGAAATAAATAAGAACCTTAATTGACATTAAAATCTCGGTATATGAGTTTATAGATTATAATTAAGATATCTATATCTCTTCATCTTTCATTAATATCTTTCTATAATTATACAATGGTATCTTACAGAATTAGAGAAATTTAACTTTAACAGTTTTGCAAATCTAATTGTGCAAATCATTCTCAATGATCAATCTTATAAATAAAATATATATTTTTTGTATGCTCCTCCTTATTTAAAAGCTCACCTCTTAAAAGTATGTAATATTTTTACCATGAGGATATTTTTAATCATTTTATAAAAATAAGAGCCAGAGAAATAAATTTTATCACTAAGCCAAGCTAATGCTTATTATTTCTCAAATTTGTGTCTGAACTTGCTAGTTCCTGTTAGTTTCTTCTTTTGTTGCTATAGTGTCATTGTTTGACCAAAACACAACCAAAGAAAAGGGGAGTTTACTCTGGCTCATAACTGGAAAGTGTAGTCCATCACGAAAGGGAAGTCATGAGAGGAAAAGTGTGAGGAAGCTGGTAACCCAGCAACCAGTGTCAGAAGCCATCCCATCTTGTATCTCGATGGAGTCTTCCCACCTTAGTTAACTTTACATTATCCCTGAAAGCATGTCTACAATCTTGTGTTCTTTGTTATTTTGGTTCTGCCAAGTTACCAGATCAAAGTGACCTCCACAAACTAGGGAGAAATGGCGGACACAAAAGATTTCACTGCTCTGATAATCTCTCTTTACACGTGTCTACTAATTTAATAGTTTCAATAATAATTCCGAAGAATCTTGTACAGAAGAGAAACTTGAAAAGATAATAACAATTGTGCTAGCAGATTGAGAAGCAATTCTACTTTTATAGTGCTAATATATATTGGTCCTTGAGGGGAAAACCCCACAGGTTTATAAGGGGAATTCTGTCCTCCGATGGTAAGTGCCTTGTGCTGTCTCTTGGTTAAAACTACAACTTCTGCAAGCATGGTGATAAAGATTCCTAAGTGACAATGATATGGAAGACAAACTTCAGCAGTTGTGTTGCTTCCCGGTGAGCTGGAGAAATGCGGACTTCAGACCAGATGCTATTGAGGTATAAATAGTGGACATATCCCATTAATGAACTTTATATGTAGTATATGTCCCTAAGGATTTTCCATATTTTCATAGCAGTAGATACCACCTGTTTCATTAGACTTCTAGCATTATTGATCTTGCTTTTAAGAGTAGCTGAACTCAAATAAAGTCTAAGTATGTAGCTACTAGAAAAAACAGCTGTTCATTTTCTATTATAAAATGAAAATAGAGTCGTATTATCAGAATCAGTATTTTTTAAGAGTATATGATAGTGGAAAAAATTAAACCACAAATAATCCCCTAATACTATAGTTGTCATCCCACTGGTTATGACATTTTCATTTTTAGTGTGTTTCTACACTTATAATGTGCTTATTGGAAAGAAGAGCATAACTATATTTTCAGAAAATAAATTTATATAAGTAGGTTCCAGTCATATGTACCACACCACCAGTGTCAGGCATGTGTTCCATTTCATGGAGTGGACCTTAAACCCAATCAGCTTGATATTATTTGATTTTTATTGGGAATGAAAAGTTAACAATTTATTTCCTTTGTGGGTAACTATAATCTAGTTATCTAAGAAAAATATGAGAAACCATATGTTATCTATAAGTATATCCCTCATATTATATATTAGACATTTAAATTACAGAGAAGGAGGGAGGAAGACTTCTATATTTGATTTGAATGGAATCTTTAAGCTCCGTACATGAGATTATTTTTAGTACAACATTCACAAGATTCATCTATTTATTACTTTTTTTGTAAACTATGTTCTGATCAATTTTCCATCCCTTATCTTCCATATTCTCTCCCTCTCCCCAACTATATGATTCTATATTTCCTTTTACTTGTTCCTTAAAAAATAGGCAAAAAAGAACGAAAAGATATAATTTAAAACACAAGAAACATGCACAAACACACTCATATACATGAACACATACACACACACACACACACACACACACACACACACACACACACACCCTAAAACCACAAAGTTTAAATCCATAATATATGAGCAAAAGACCAGTAATGTTAGAAATGCTCAAAGCAATGAGATTGATAAATATCAGTAAATGCCATTGAGTTCTTTTTGTTGCCTTCTACTGCTGGCCAGAGGACCTGCCCTTAAGTATGGTTTGTCTACCTAGTGAGACTTCACTGGAGAAAGCCAAGGTTTCCTTTGTAAGCTGTTGTCAATTGGAGATAGTTTCTAGGTTAGCTGTAGACACTTGTGCACATGTCCTATACTCTCGGTGCTGGGTCCTCATCTCCCATGTACCTGTGCAGACCGGAGCATGCTGTCTCAATCTCTGTGAGTTCAGGCACACATCAGACTTGATGCATCTGGAAAATAATGTTGCAGTTATCATTTCCTCTGTCACTTACACTCTCCGTCACCTCTTGCTTATTTCCCTAAACCCTGAGGGAAGGGGTTAGGTAAAGATACTCCGTGTAGGACTAAGTGTTCTAAGGCCTCTCACTTCTGGCACATTTTCCGACTTGGGAGTCTCTGTATTTGTTCTCATCTACTGAAGTAGGATGCTTTCCTGATAATGGTATGGCAAGACCCTGAATTTTGGGCATAGCAACATGTCATTAGGAGTCATTTTATTGCTATGGCCTTTTACTAGATGATAGTATTTTGTTTCCCCTAGGTCCATGACCTTCTAGTCTCAGGGTTATCACCACTTCAGCAGTGTCATGCATGGATTCCATATGATTGGGTGAGCCTTAAACCCAGTGCTTGGCATTGGCTACTCTGACAACTTTGGCCACCCTTGCACTGACTGGTGTGTCACACAGCAAGGCACCATTGTCCATTGAAGGTTTTCTATCTCACTTTCTTCTCTGGGAGAATGGTACCTTCAAGTAACATGCATACTAGTCAGTAGTGATGAAGACTTAGTTACCCACCAGCCCATCAGCTGGACTGCTCCATGTTCAATGAGATATATAAATGTTTTCATCAGCAATAGGACTTTACTATCAGAACATGGAGAGTAGCTAACATCTTTGGCAATGTTGAGTTGTTTGGAGATTTCCAGGAAGCCCCCTTGGCTAACAACTCAGTTAGATGTTACCTATTACAGGCAATGGAGGATATACTTGTTGGAGAGCGGTATGTAGTCTGTGCTTTGTCTTCAGTATTTGGTGCTTGATTTTTAAAAATGGGTGGTATTCTTATTGTACAGTATAGTTTGCAAGGTTATTATTTCACAGTAGTCATTGTGGCTTGGCTTTGGGTGTTTTTTTTTTTTTTTTTTTTTTTTTTTTTTTTTTNTTTTTTTTTTTTTTTTTTTTTTTTTTTTTTCGTTTCATTTTGTTTCTAAGTTGGAAGTCCATTTGCACTCTATGTAAGCTCACATTAATTGCTATGGCTGAGATTGCCTTAGTAAATGGCTAACAGGTTTTTCTCAGTATATTCATTTTCCACCCTTTGGTCAGGCATTGGTATTTTGGCATAAGTAGCAGGTATGTATGACTAGCACAAATAGACTAATTTCATTTGTTTCAATAATATTTGCCATCTTACCTGACTAGTATTTTATATTCCACATATCTTAATAATGTTCTTTTCAGCGTAAGATGCTTTAGCAAAAAGATGGAAAGTACAAAATCAGACAGAAAGTATTCTGTCCCTTAAAGCCACAAATACAACTTCAAGGGTTTCATTTTAGCATTTTTCTAAAGGAGCCTGATTGACTACTCCACACACTAAAGAATGAGCAGCAATTGAGGCCAATCATGCCAAACTAAAAGAGATAAATGGCATTATTCTACATTAAGAGGAAGCATTTTTTCTTCTCAAAATTCAAAGAAAATTTTACCCTACAAATTCTTTTGAAAACACTTTTTTTTTCTTTTAGTATTTACATTAAACAAGTTATGTAGGTCTAATATTTCATGTTCTTTGGTGAGTACTACGTACCTATGGTATAAATACAACCTTTCATTTATAGTTGATACATTTTGAGGGGCGATATATAACCTTGATATAAGAAAACATAAAGAAAAAACCACTGTTGCTAAGGCTTATTAAAGAATAGTCATTGACAAATTTTTTTCTGGTTTTTCCTTTTTATTTACTACTTTTAAAATAATTGAAACGTATTTCTTCATTGCTGAGAACTAAACCCACAGCTTTGTGTGTTTTAAGTCTATGCTTCACCACTGAGCGCCTTCCCAGCACTTAGTGACACTTATCCTGATTAGAATTTCACATAGAAGTGACTTCCAACTTCTACACTATTAGACCATAAAACAATAACAATAAAATTGCACATGGATTACTGCCATAGAAACCAGGTGTCCACAGTAGGAGGAGATTATAGGTGTTGAAATGAACATATTCTCCAAGAACACCAGCTTGTCCTCATGGGGAACCTGGCAAAGTGATTCAGCTGCCAGGAAGGGCATTTTTTGGCTTTTTCTTAAGTGTTTTTTGTAGAGGTTCATGCTCATAGCTAATCATAAAATGTGTACAAATAAGTTTCCTGAACAAAATAAAGTCTATGTAAATAAAACCATAAAACAAAGGGAGGTCTTGTAGGGAACTCCAGTATACATTGGACATTGTTCTTTAAGTTAGTGACTTAACGTTGTCAGGAGCCATCTAAAAGAGACTGAGGCTGGCATGATCTGTGATGGGTGAGCTCTAAGAGGCAAGGTCCCAAGAAACCTTATCTCAGGACTGTTTCTTGCACCTGACATGCCTTTTCCTCAACACTATTACATAGTCTAATGATTCTAGGCATCTTCCCACCAAATTGGGCAAATTTATTGTAGAGCAACGTAAGATCATAACATAAAATCAGCATAAAGATAAACATTCATGATTTAATGCTGTTTAGATTAATTAATTATTTTATAGAATTCCTGATTTGATTCAAATAATTTTAGGAACAAAGTTTAAGAGATGTTTTTAATTGTTTTGCCAGAAATAAAACATTCATTCTAGGTCAAAACTAAGGATGAAGCCACAGGCATGCACTATGATGAAGTAAGGCCATATAAAAATGTTGCTTTGAACTTATAATGAGCTTATAGAATGATGGATTTAATTAGCACAATCTTTCTGTAACTCACCTTTTGTGTAATATTTTATCTATGAGATATTTTTATAAAGAACTTATCTAAGGAAGTAAAAAATACCAGAATAATTGACAAGAGTTGGAATCTGGGGTTCTGCCCTATCCATCGACCAAATATATGTGTATGGCATTTGGGCCTCAGCCTCAACCACCAAATGTATATATGTATGTATCTGTTTGTCTGGATGCATGTAAATACATCTATGTGTTGGTATATGTGTATGTATGTAATTATTCATGGACACTTGTAGAGTTAATGAGACAAGTGTTTGAGACAGATCAGAATGTGTATGTGTATAAGCGTGTGTGTACGTGTGAACATTGCCTGTGTAAAAATTTTATTATTTTTTCTTTTAACTCTGGTTAACAAGGATTTAATGAGCCTCTTGAAAAAAAGCCTCTAGAAAAAAAGAACATTTAAAAAATAAATAAATAAAAGTCATCTTATTTCTTTTTTAAAATTAGATATTTTCTTTATTTTCATTTCAAATGTTATCCCCTTTCCTCTTTTCCCTTGTGAAAACCCCCTATCCCATCCCTCACTCCCTGCTCACCACCCAACCCACTCCTGGTTCCTGGCCCTGGCATTCCCCTACAGTGGGACATAGAGCCTTCACAAAACCAAGGGCCTCTCCTCCCATTCATGATCCATAAGGCCATCCTCTGCTGCATATGCGAGTAAAGCCATGAGTCCTTCCATGTGTACTCTTTTATTGGTGGTTTAGTCCCTGGGAGCTCTAGGGCTACTGATTGCTTCATATTGTTTTTTCTCCTATGGGGCTCCAAACCCTTCAGTTCCTTGGATACTTTCTCTAACTCCTCCATTGGGGACTCTGTGCTCAGTCCAATAGTTGGCTGTGAGCATCCACCTCTGTATTTGTCAGGCACTGGCAGAACATCTCAGGAAACAGCTATATCAGGCTTCTGTCAGCAAGCACTTGCTGGTATCCACAATTGTATCTGTGTTTCGTGACTCTATATAGGATGGGTTCCCAGGTGGGGCAGTCTCTGGATAGCCTTTCCTTCAGGCTCTGTTCCACATTTTATCTCTGTAACTCCTTCCATGGGTATTTTCTTCCCCCTTCTTAGACTGAAGTATCCACACTTTGGTCTTTCTACTTCTTGAGCTTCATGTGTTTTGCAAATTGTATCTTCGATATTCCAAGCTTCTGGGCTAATATCCATGTATCAATGAGTGCAAACCAAGTGTATTCTTTTGTGATTGGTTTACTGCATGCAAGATGACATTTTCTAGATCCATCTGTTTACATAAGAATTTCATGAAGTCATTGATTTTAGTAGCTGAGTAGTACTCCACTGTGTAAATGTACCACATTTCCTGTATCCATTCCTCTGTTGATGGACATCTAGTTTCTTTCCAGCTTCTGGCTATGATAAATAAGGCTGCTATGAACATAGTGGAGCATGTGTCCTTATTACAAGTTGGAGCATCTTCTGGGTATATGTCCATGAGTGGTATTGCTGAGTCCTCGGGTTGTACTATGTCCAATCATCTGAGGAACAGACAGACTGATTTCCAGAGTGGTTGTACCAGCTTGCAATCCCACCAGCAATAGAGGAGTGTTCCTTCCTCCATATCCTTGCCAGTATCTGTTGGCAAATGAGATTTTTATCTTAATCATTCTGACTCCTGTGGGGTGGAATCTCAGGCTTCTTTTGGTTTGCATTTCCTTGATGACTAAGAATGTTGAATATTCCTTTAGGTGCTTCTCAGCCATTAAGTATTCCTCCATTGAGAACTATATTTACTTACATACCCCATTTTTAATAGGGTTATTTGGTTCTCGGGAGTCTAACTTTTTGAGTTCTTTGTATATATTGGATATTAGCCCTCTATTAGATTTAGGGTTGGTAAAGATCTTTTCCAATCTGTTGGTTGCCGTTTTGTCCTATTGACAGTGTCCTTTCCTTTACAGAAGCTTTGCAATTTTACGAGGTACCATTTGTCAATTCTTGATCTTACAGCATAAGCTATTGATATTCTTTTAAGTAAAATTTCCCCTGTGCCCATGTGCTTGAGGCTTTTCACCACTGTTTTTCTATTAGTTTCAGTGTATCTGGTTTTATGTGGAGATCCTTGATCCACTTGGACTTGAGGTTTGTACAAGAAGATATGAAAATACTGATTTGAATTCTTCTACCTGCTAAATGTCAGTTGAACCCACACCATTTTTTGAAAATGCTGTGCTTTTTCCACTGGAAGGGTTTAGCTCCTTTATCAAAGATCCAGTGACCATAGTTATGTGGATTTATTTCTGTCTTCAATTCTATTGCTTTGATCTACCTGCCAGAACTATGCAAACACCATGCAGTTTTTACCACAATTTCTCTGTAGTACAGCTTGAGGTCAGGGATGATGATTCCACCAAAAGTCCTTTTATTGTTGAAAGTAGTATTTGCTATCCTGGATTTTTATTATTCTAGATGAATTTGAGAATTGCTTTTTCTAACTCTGTGAAGAGTTGAGTTGAAATTTCGATGGGGATTGCACTGACTGTATAGAATGCTTTCAGCATTTTCACTATATTGGTCCTGCCAATCAATGAGCATGGGATATCTTTCCATCTTCTGAAATCTTTTTAGATTTCCTTCTTCAGATACTTGAAATTCTTTTCATTTACATCTATTATTTGCTTGGTCAAACCAAGGTATTTTATATTATTTGTGATTATTGTAAAGGGTGTTGTTTCCCTAATTTCTTTCTCAGCCTGTTTATCCTTTAAGTAGAGGAAGGCCACTGATTTGTTTGAGTTAATTTTATATCCAGTCTCTTTGCTGAAGTTGTTTATCAGGTTTAGGAGTTCTCTGGTTGAATATTTGGGGTTCCTTAAGTATACTATCATATCATCTGCAAATAGTGAACTAGTCATCTTTTGTTCTAATATAAAATCATTGTAATCTTTCAAGTCTGTAAAAGTTTAAGATGTAATTCAAATGAAGAAAAAAATAACACATAGGAAAGATAGTATTTTAGCTGGCTTCTTTATATAAAACAAACCTATAAACAGGGGCAAAAAACAGTAAATGTCACAAAAATAAATCCAGCTAAAATTTATAAAAACAAAAATAAAGTAAAATTAACAATGGAAAGAAGATTATACAGAATAATAATATACTTCCGCATTAATTCATAAAAGATGCTACTTAGTTTGACCAAAGTTATGATTTTATATTATACAAGAACAATTATAAATTATTGTATAATTTATAATGAAACATCTATAAATTACTAAAGTTATCAACAAATTTTTCAAGTGACAGCAAGTTCTACCTTCAGAAATCCTATCATAGTATATAAAAATGAGATAACAAAAAACTAGAAAGTAAACTTAAAATATGGTGACACCACACAGACTGGCGAGAAGGTGATGACTTTACAGCCCAATCTAAGGTGTTAGTTCTCAGACAGGAGGTCTTTTATATTTATAAAGCCTCAAGATTTTATAAAGTTCAGGACTTTAACTTGCTATTATTTGGACTGTATTTTCATATTTTAAATTTTATCTGTTATTGTGTATTTGCACATAATATGTATGTATGTATGTGAGTATATGTATGTCTGTGTGCATAAGAGAGAGAGAGAGAGAAAGAGAGAGAGAGAGAGAGAGAGAGAGATAGAGAGAGAAAGAGAGAGAGAGAGAGAGAGAGAGAGAGAGAGAGAGAGAGAGAGAGACCTCCATGGCTCTGGCTTTTTTTTTTTCAAAAATTATATGCAAAACTTTTTTCTTTTTTTAACAAATTTTATTAGATATTTTCTTCATTTACATTTCAAATGCTATCCTGAAAGTCCCCTATACCCTCCCCCTGCCCTGTTCCCCAACCCAACCACTCCTGCTTCTTGGCCCTGGCGTTCCCCTGTACTGGGGCATAAAAAGTTTGCAAGACCAAGTCTCTGGCATTTCTAACATCTTAGGATACCCAGGGCAACTTCAACTTTACACCTTCTTCTTCCAATGCCTGGGATCCACACTTGATGTTCTGGGCTCTTCCAAAGGGATTGGGTCGTTTTTCCAGCTCTGCCCTCTGTAGCACTGTAGGATTTGATTGGCTTTACTCCACTGCTGCTGCTGTTCTTGGTGGTCATCCCATTGTACTGGCATCTCCTATTCACTTGTAGTCTTCCAATATATCTGGGTTTCAACAATAGCCTTTCATACGCATCCTTCATCGTGTCAAGCCCAAATTCTTCGCATGATCTCTTCACTGCTGTTTTGTCACTGAAACTGAGCTTGAACCTTCACCAGTGGATTTTTTCTGGTCTCCCACAGTACTAAGTCTCATCTATTCTCCATTACCCCTTAATGCCTTCAGCACCAGAAACAACTGGGTGACTTCTACACATTATCAAACTCAAAATGCCACATTAGGTGAATAACTTTGGTTATCTCTGGAACAAAGCTTCTTTGTGCTCTCAGAACACACTTCTGAGATTTCACCTCAATGATGCTGGTCTCTTCATTGTTTTTTAAATATTTATGTATGCATTTATATTTATTGGTTATTTTATTTATTTACATTTCAAATAACTTTCCAGTTTCCCCTCTGCTAACCCCTTCCCATCTCCTCTCTCCTGATTTTATGAGGGTGCTCTTTTACCCACCCACAGCACTGCCCTAGTATTCCCCTACAATGTGACATTGAGTATTCAGAGATCCAAGGGTCTTTCCTACCAGTGATGCCCAATAAGGTCATCCTCTGCTACATCTTGAAACCATCACACACTCAGAGCATCAGTTAATGCTGCTAAACATGGAATATTTAAGATAGGAGACAGTTCTGTCTTCCAAACTATTGACTAGCTATTCCTTCTCTAATGTGTATGAAAAAACTATTTAGAATTGTTTGTGCTTGACATTTATGTTATTAATGTTATTATCCTTATATACTCTTACATTTAAATTGTTTAATATATTTGGAACTCTTTTTAAATTCCTTTTTTGTCATTGAATTTGTTCTTTATTCTCTCTCTCTCTCTCTCTCTCTCTCTCTCTCTCTCTCTCTCTCTCTCTCTCTCTTTCTCTCTCCCTCTCTCTCTCTCTCTCCCTCTCCCTCCCTCTCCATCTCTTCCCCTCCCTCTCCATCTCCCCCCCCCTCTGTGTAGACCACAAGCATGCTTAGTGCTCTCTGAGTCTAGAGTAGAGCTCAGATTCTCTAGAAATGGAGTGACACATGGATGAGGGCCATCATGTGGTTTCTGGAAACTGAACCCTGGTCCTATGTAAGGACAAGGGCTGATCCATCTCTCCGGCCCTGGATTTTTAATTCTTAACATATACATGGCATACACATATGTAACTGTTATTTGGGGAGCTTAGAATGAAGGTTTCTAGAATATTTTCCAGCTTCAGCTATGCAGTTCAAAGTCACTCTCTCCAAAGGGCAGTTTCTGCTTCCATATGTTATTTTCTATAACATCATCCTTTAAAATATATTTTTTATTATTTTATTATATCTATTGTTGGGGAAAGATATCTATGAGTATAGGTGACTATAGAGTCATCTGATACCTCTGACCTAGAGGCAGAAGTGTTTGGGAGACAACTGGTATGTATACAAGGGTGCAGATATTGGGGGAACACTTGGGTCCTTACCAGATCAGTTAAGTGCTCTCATACATTGATCCATCAATCCAAACCACCAATTTTATAAATTCTTAGTCAAGTTCTACACACTAAGTAAAACTCTCTCTATTTTTTCTTACTAGTATATAAATCATCTTTATGTAAATATTCTGTAGTATAGGAAATAAAAATCCTCCAATATCTGTCTATAGCAAAGATATTTCTTCACCCATACCAAATTATTTTGTCATTGAAATTCAATATGATTTTGTTTTAAAGAGGAGGACACATAACCTAAGCAACTTGTTGTTCTTATTTTATGAGAGTTGTGGCTTGAGAAAAATAAATGATTCACAATTCAACATAATATATGTGCAATAAGATTTTGTGAGTCTTTAAAGTTCAAAGAAATTGATGGATTGACTACAAAATATAAAAATAAGTTGTTTTCTTACATTTTTACTTTATTTAAGTGGGGTTTAGTTTATCCAGCATTCATGTACAGGAAAGAACTTTTAATATGATCTAAGAGAACTGGGGTTCTTTTAATTCAATAAATTCACTCAACTGAACACTGTAGATAGCTGTGAATTCATGGTAATGGAATTCTATTTATTGCTATTATTGGGATGAATAATAAATAGTTCATAGTGGAGGAAATACATTCTAAAATACTAAAAATTGTTGTTTCTTCCTTGCTAAAAAACAAATACATATTATTTTATAATCAATTTATAGTATCAAGCCCTGACTATTATTAGTTGGAAATTAATAAGCTCTTAAATTCAGATTATGAACATCCCAGCTTTGTTTCATCATTAAAACTTAAATTGAAATTTTCTAAGTATAGCAAGAAGCATGGTGTTTTCCCTCCTTCACTTTTTCCAGAATTTCTGTTATTTAATGTGCCTTAAGAAAAAAAAAAAAACTTGGACTCTCATAAACATGACAAATTGCTTGGTTTTGAAAGTCTATTTTCTCATGTTTAAAAAATATTTTGAGAATGTGTGTATTGCATGTTTATTATGAAAATTTGGCAAGATATGTAAGGATGCAATCTGCTTCAAATCTTTGCAAAATAGCAGGCCTTCTTCATTCAAATTAGTTGTCCTCCATTGTATGTAAAACTAATAATTTAAAGAAGTATATTGAAATTTGATCATGTTCAGTTCATAGGGACTTTGAAAATTCCAAATTAAAGGAACTTGAATTCCATGTTTTGTTTTGTATTGCCTTTGAGAGAAGGATTCTGAGCTCAGGCTGGACTTAAACGAGATGTGGAGCAGAGGCTGGATTTGACTTGCTGATTCTCCTGCTTCTTCTTCAGTAAAAAAGGGATTACAAGGCGGTGTGCTTGCATGCACTGGGATGATTTTCCCAGACACTGGGGCATAGGAAGTATTTGTAATGACTTTAAGTGAAAAAGTAAACTGCTTTCTATATTGACTCAGTACTACTAAGGTCATTTTAGGCTGTTGCCAACTTCACAGGTAAGAACGTTATGATATATGGTACTTAGTCCTTTTAACTTCTTGAATGGGTATAAAAGCAACAAAGTTGCTTTTGAGAAAAAAATCCCTGAGGTGAGGAAATGTACTGGTAATAGACAGTAGTGATAATTCCCCAGCACTCTTCATGGAATTAATGTTATGGAATTGTAATTATAAGTGGTTTAGATGATGAAAGTCTTGGTATCTGAATTTTAATACAATGAGGTGTCAATAATGGACCAGACATTTTTGTCTCCACATTTTCTCTAATGCATGAATGATCATAATCATACATCAAACTTCCATATAATTTCAGGTCAAATGTAGAATGTCTAGATGATGCTAATCTTCCTGTATTTGACGTGTCTTCTGACCCAAATACATTTACCTGTATAGAAGCAAGAAAAATCCAAATGTAAGGAGTATTAGGTGAGGTGATACCATGTACACCTTCTTTGAAAAGTATCCTTTTTCCTAATAATGTATGAAATGTGTTTACAAATTATTTTTAAAGAAATTTTGTCTCCAACTCTCATTTTATTTATGCTTAATCACACAGCATCGTTAACGGTTCCTTTGTCTCCGGTCAGGGAAGTCAGAATCTTCTGATTCTGTACGGGTCTGCTCTCTCATCAAAAGTATCCTGGGGACTTCCCCGAATCTGTCAGAGTCTCAGACTGGAATTTGTGCCTTTGACACAGAATTAACTTCAGGACTAGAATGGGACTCAATATATTTTTGAATATAAATTTTAAGCAAGAGGGTTAAGAGAGGAACTGGTGTTAGGGAGGGGAATAGAACGCACCATGAGCAGTGTGAGCATTTTAGAAATGCTTACACAGGAGTTATAATTCATATTTTTACAATAATCCTACCTACAGGGTTTTTAGGAAGTTAGAACTCTGACACATGGCACTATGGGATTTTATGAGATGACTGAGTGGTTCTAAAGTCAGAGGACCAATGCTAGGGTTGAGAAGAGGACACAGATCTAGGAGGTAAGCTGTTCTTGGGGTAAACAAATTTATAACCTTGTTTGAGTTTCTCAGCAATGTCTAGGGAAAGGGAATGAGGTCCCCACCCAAAATCATATCAAGGTCATATACTTTCAGGACTAACCTAGTCCTCTGCTACTTTAACATAGATAAATGAAAGTGAATTTTTTTTTTTTTTTTTTTTTTGGTTTTTCAAGACAGGGTTTCTCTGTGCAGTCTTGGCTGTCCTGCAACTCACTCTGTAGACTAGGCTGGCCTCAAACTCAGAAATATGCCTGCCTCCCAAGTCCCGGAATTAAAGGTGTGTGCCACCACCACCTGGTGTATGAAAGTGATCGTAACACTTCCTCTCTACAACCTTCACGATAAATATGAGTTGTGATGGAATTATTGCTTCTAACTGGTAAGAAGCTTTAGCTATGCTCTTCGGTGAGGACTACTATTGTCTTCACATATCACTATAATATTCTTTCTATTGTGCCACACTTTTAGAATTTTTAAAAACCTAAATGCAAATATGTATGTGTGTTTATCAGATATAAATTTAACTCTTACTTTCACTAAGCAATAAAAAAGAAATAATTATGACTACAATTCAAATTAATATTCTTTTCATTCTCTTGGGTATATAGAATCACAGAATATAGAATTAATATAGATATTTAACTTGTCCCTAATTGATGGACCTTAAGTTCATTTTATTTTTAAGCCTAGTTAATACTGTAGTAACAAAGCCCTATAACTTAGTCATCACAGAAGATATTGATTCCAAGATTAGAATTTCTAAATCCACATATTGATGAATATAGCTAATGAATATAGTTAGATCTCATCAGATGTGATAAAGAAAGTTGTTGCTTTTATTATTTATAGGCAATGTCTAGGGAAATGTGTACACATGACTTCAATCTTTGTCCAAGGAAACACTACAGACCTCAAATGAAGATCCTGATACATAGTTGAGGCTCTATACCTGTGTCAGTTATGGTTTCAATTGCTGTAAAGAGACACCACAACATAGACAACTTTTAAAAGCACAACATATAATTTGGGCTGGTTTACTGGTTCTGAGATCCAGTACATTATCATCTTGGTGGGAAGCATGGGAATATCAAGACAGGCACTGCACTGGAGGAACTGGGAGTTCTCTATCTTATTCCAAAGGCAAACAGGAAAAGATTACTGTTTTCTAGGATGTTAGGATGAGGGTCTTAAAACCCACTCCATCAGTGACACACTTCCTCCAACAAGGCTATCCATCCTTATAATGCTACCCTCTGGGACAAGTATATTCAAACCACCACATTCTAATCTCTGAACCCCAAGGTTTGTTCAAACATAGGAGTCTATGGAGGCTATACCTAGCCATACCATTATGCAAAATACACTTGATCCAACTTCAAAAGTCTCTATAGTCTATCACAGTCTCAACAATATTTAAAAGTCCAAAGATCAAAGCCTTGAGATTCATCCAATCACTTAACTGTAATCCCCTCTAAAATCAAAATAAAAAAGCAGATCACAGAACACCTACATCGCAGAATATACGTTACCATTTTAAAATACTATGGTGAGGAAATACTGGACCAAAGAAATACCAAAAGCTAGCTGGACAAATTTCCAACTCTGCCGCATCTCCATGACTGATGGAAAAGTGCTCTTCAAATCTTTAAATTCTTTCATCTTTGTTGACTGCAACAAAATTCTTTCTCTTTGCCTAGTTCTACTCCCTGTTAGCAGCTTTCCTCAGAAGGTATCCCAGAGCTCTGTCATCTCTAATATCTTGGGGTATACAAGGCAGCTACTTTTGACGTTTTATTTATGGTTTAGATCCACACATGGTCTTCTGGGATATTCCAGATGGCACAGGCCACTTCTCCAGCCTGCTCTCTAAAACACTATAGGCTCTGGTTGACTTCACTCCACAACTGTTGCTGTTCTTGGTGGTCATTCCTGGTACTGGCATCTTCAATTCACTGGAGTCTTCTGATGTAGCTTGGCTTCACCAATCACCTCTAGTAGGGTCCCTTCATGGTAACCAACCTCAACTTCTTCGCATAATCCCTTCAGTCCTGGGTCTTCAACTGCAACTGAAGCTACACTTTCACAAATGGCCTTCCTCTCCCAGTGCCAAGACTTGGCTGCTTTCCATGAACCTTTCATATCTTCAAAACCAGAACCACCTAGGTGATTCTTAAACATTCCCAAGTCTAGCTGTAACACAAGGTATAACTTTGTTTATCTCTGTAACACAGCCTCTTTGTGCTTTCAGAAAACACTTCTCAGAAGATTTCACCTCAATAATGCTGGTTTCTTCTTAATCATGGTTGATTTCTTAGCTATAGCTAACCAGCATCAATTTTCCCAGTACCCACTCTTGATTCTAAAGATCCCTTGTTTTATAAAAATGTCAAGAGTTTAAGCCATCAGATAAAAAATCTAAGTAACAAAAAAATAAAAAGTTCAAAGAAAAGCAATAACCAGATAATAATAATAATGCCTAGATATGACTATTGATCAATGGCAAATACATAAAAAAACATTAACAATAAGCTTAGCTGGGTGGAATCTTGTCTTCAGTTCACCAATCACTTAATCTGTTTATTTTCTTAAACATAGGATTCAGCTCTATTCCATTTCCTGGTGCCTGGTTACTTTTTGAACCAAACATTTTGTAATTATTTTCTTTCTAGGCTTGCTAAATTTCTTCAAATCACTCTTAATAAGAATAAACCAAAGCACTGCGTCTAAACTGGGTCATTTTGAGACCTCCTTTGTCAATGTAATTAACTTGAATCTTTTTTCCTTATCCTCAAGCAGACCTTTCAGACAGGGACAAAAAGCAGCCACACCTTTCACCCAAATATCATATGGACAGTCTCTCAGCCACATACTAAAATTATTCTCCTCTGAAACTTCTAGAGCCAGGCTTCCACATGTCAAATCACTCTCAGTCACAAATTCTTCAATATTCCTACTAGCATAGCCCATTAAGCCCCACTTAAAACATTCAAATACTTTCCAAATCCAAAGTTTCAAAACTTACATTCCTCCAAACAAAAGCATAGTCAGGCCTATCACAGGAATACCCTACTCCTTGTACCAACTTCTACTGTAGCTAGAGTTTCCATTGCCATAAAGAGACACCATGACCAAGACAATTCTTATAAAGGACAACAATGAATTTGGGCTGGCCTATTGGTTCTAATGTTCAAATTTGACTTCTTACAAAATTTAAGTCCATTATCATCACATGCAACATGGCAGCATTTAGGCAGACATGGCACTGGAGGAGTTGAGAGTTTTCTATCTTGTTCCAAAGGCAAACAAAAGATGACTTCTCTATACCAGGCAGGTAGGAGGAGTGTCATAAAGTCCACATCAACAGTGACACACTTCCTCCAACAAGGGCACACCTATTCCAACAAGGATATACCTCCTAATAATGACACTCCCTGGGCTAAGTATATTCACACCACTGCAGTATCTATAACTCCATACTCAGGAGACTGTGGGGAGAAGACTAGGGTTGGAGACCTGCCTTCATTATAGAATAAGAGCCCATTTCAACTGCATATCTGCTTTGAGTACAACCCAGACTGCTACTAATCTAGGTTCTCCTTATTTTAAGAATGGTTCCTCATCTTTTTATATATGCAAAAATCTTGAAGTTCATTTTGATTCATCTTGGGAAACAAATGCCAAAGTATATCTTGATTTCAACTCATCTCAAAGTTAATACATGATGTTTGCATTTCTGTTTTTAGGAGACTGTTATGAGAAAATATAAGTAAAGAATTGGAGATTGCCCTTAAAAATAATGCATGTAATTGTATTTTACCCTATTTTACATCCTGTAGTATTGTTAGGAAGTAACCTGTCATCAATAAAATCTTTATTTCATTATCAAGGATTAAGCTGTCTACTCCTTAAATTTATATACTATAACCCTAACCAATAGTACCTTATAGTGTAACTGTTTGTGGAGGTTTAGTCTTTAAAGAGATAGTTAAGTTTAAATGAGGTCAGAATTATGGTCTGACAGTATCACAGATTAATACCGTCATAGGCAAATTCATTTTAGAGGCTCTGAGATTTCCTTCATGTTTAATTTTAAGTAAGAATTTTCTTTTCAAGGATTATGGAAACAAATTTGACTTCTTACAAATTTTAAATTACTTTTTTCTTTCCAAATGCTTTCAATAAAGAGACATCTAGATAGTAATAATGTCATCTTTTGTAATTCATTTTAAAACTATCAGCAACAAATACCAGTTATCACTGAAAACACATCCTCAAGTACGTGATAGAGCCAATAGAATCTCAGGGGTCTCTATGCAATGCCAAGAATTCTTACTAAACCTTAATATACTTTTATCTCAAGTTCGCTTTTGCCATTTCTTAATTATTAACAGGGTATTGTTACAACTAATAACATATACTTATGTCTAGTATAATTTCACCAAGCATTACATTATACTTGCAAACTTGAGCGTTAAAATCCACAAAAGTTTTACCATAAAAGAGTCTTTCAATCAATGCTTGAGCTTAAAGGTCAAACAAAACTGTCATTACAAACTAATTAGCACTTTATTAAAACTAATGTACAAAATAATTGTACTAAATTTTGTTCTTTTTCCTATTTTTACCATCTTAGTTCTTTTGTTTCTCTGTAGTTTTTCTCTCTTGCCCTCCTAATTAGACTATTACCTCTAGAGTCTCCTTGTAGAACTGACAGAGGGGATCCAGGATCCAGAAGGGAGGAAGTACAGACACAAAATTTTACATCTGTACCACTAGTTTTCAGGAAGTTGAGACAGGAGGAAACGAGTTTGATAAAATGATGAAACACCATACATAATGGAATTTTGACTCAAGAACACAAATAAAAATACCCCACATATTAACAAATAAAACTTAAGAGAATTTGAATAGAAAATTCTGCATAGAGATTCCAGGATCAGTGTGCTTTGTTAGCTTATATAAATTTTATAAAATAATGATCTTCACCATTTACATACATATCATTTATGCTAATTAATCATAGTCACCTCAGGACTCCCTCTTGATTATAAGCATGGTTTGGGAACCTTTTCTGTTCCCAAATAAGACCTTTTCTCTTTTCAGGCCTCACGTATATTTTTAGACAAGGCAATTTTCCTTGAATCTGTGTCTAGATGGCTGGATTCTTCTTACTAATCAAAGATCATTGTCAGTTACTGCCTTGTTGCCTCTCATGTATCAGTTGTATTTTACTATAAAGTTAGTCATTTCTTTGAAAGCATGCTTGACTTGGTTTACTTTTATTTCTGGACAGTGCTGCCTCTTCTCCTTTTACAGCTGTGGGTCTGATTGCTTTATTATTCTGTCAATTAAGATCTCTTTAGTCTCTTGTGTTTTCTGATGTGATATGATTTTGTTTTCGTACTCCATTTTTCATATTAGTCTGATACATTCCCCTTGCTTCCTTCTGGCACTATGTCTAATTACAGATGTGAGGTAGTCATCTATAGCAACCACAAACTAAAAGCTTATTGTCTACCTTGTCACAAGGGTCTGTGTTAGGTGTTGTGAAATACTGCAATGGGAACCATTAATCCACCTCATGCAATCTTGATGACTCAGAAGACAATGCACCAGTAAGTCTGACACAGGTAGAGAAATACAGATAACTTAGAGTGAGAGAAATATGATTTGGGGAATGGTGAGAATTAATTTAGTTAGTGTTTGATGAACCTATGGCAGATAGTTTAAGGAGTAATCCTTTAAATAAAACACTGAAATATCAACAGTATTTCTTTTTTGTGGCAGGAAAAAGAGTTACCTACATCAAAAATATATTTTCAGTGGCACAGAATTGGGTATAGAGATGAAGATCACAGACAAGTATTATTGTCTGTTTTTTGAATTCTCCTGCAGTGAGCCTCAAATGGGGACCTCCTACAGTCATCATGGTCACACCAAAATAAAAATTAAAAAAAAAATTAAAAACATGTTAAATCAAGACTCCCAGTTTTCTTTTCTTTTTTCTTTCTTTCTTTCTTTCTTTCTTTCTTTCTTTCTTTCTTTCTTTCTTTCTTTCTTTCTTTCTTTCTTTTTCAATTCTTTTTGTTAATTTTTTTGGTTATTTTATTGATTTACATTTCAAATGTTATCCCACTTCACAATTTTCACTCTGAAAAACCCTATCTCACCCACTCCACTCTGCTTCTATGAGGGTGCTCACCTAACCCCTCATCCACTCCTCTCTCACCATCCTAACATTTTTCCACACTGAATCATCAAGCCTCCAAAGTGAAAAAAAAATCCCTGTTTTCTTTTAAACCAGCCTCTATCACTGTACCCTGCTCATGTTGATTATTTTATCATAACATACTTTTGAAGCAAGTGCTATTGCAATGCTGATTCTGCGGTTGGGGAAATTAAGGTAAAGGAAAGAAATGTAATCCATTTATGTGCCAAAGGATGTGACTGTGGATGGATTTTCCGATTTGTATTTGTAAACCTGGTTCCAGAATCAGTGATCTTAAGCACTTTGTCTGCTCAATAAAAAATTAGTGGGTTGAGAGACATCTTTACAGGCAGTACAGAAAGACTTTGAATGGCCTTGGATGATAACAAGCAGAGGAGTTTGACAAAATCAAAACTATAATTTAGAAAGATAGCCCTGGCAACAGTGAATATTGATTTTGACTGGGAAACGAAGCTGTGTAAGTGAGTGGCTATGGCTTCACTGCAGATGACAGGTGACGATGTTCTGAGTTAGGTGGTAGATGTAATGATACACAGAGGAGAGTTTTATATGGATAAGAAAACATCAATCAAATGGGACAGCAGAAGCGTCAGTCAGGACTCCACAGATCACAAGTGATAGAAAGCCAACTCATACTCACATAACAAAATCAAAATGTATTGGTTCATATATTTGAATCTAAGCAATCTTGTCTCTTACTATTTCTCACATTTGCTTTCCTCTTAAGGGCTTCAACTTCAGACAGGCTCTATATATGAAGTCATGAAGATGTCTCCCAGGACTTCCAAAATTTAATTATCTGGGGACTGAACACTCTCAGTAAAAAGGGGATATCTTTTCCACAAGTTTTATATAATTTACCAGATAATTTCAATGATTCAGCTTGCGTCAGGTGGCCACATGTAAAGCTAGAGTTTGCAGGTATCCTGTTTGAATCCCTTGGGCTGGTGGTCAGAGAGAAACAGGTTTTAGAAATTAAGGTTTAGAAGCCACACCAGCTTCTATTTCACACATATCTGGATGATTGGAATGTTGATGCATGCTTTTATATGAAAAAAAAGCACATGAGGAAAAATAATAGAACACTTAAGAGAAAAAATAATACTAACTCAAGAACTTATCAAGCTTAAAAACCTGAGTAAAATGGCTTCTGACAAGTTTGAAATTTTGAGCCATTTTGACAGAAAGAAGAATGATCAGTATAAGAAATAAAGCCAAATATTGGAGCATGCCTTTAAACCCAACACTCAGAAGGCAGAGAGAAGTGGAGCTCAATGAATTCAAGATCAACATAGTAAGTTCCAGGACATAGAGAGTTACATGGGAGACACTGACTAAAACCCAAAAGTTCATAATAGTTAAGTAAATGGGTCAAATGTAGACACAGATGCTTTCTGGTACAGTAAAATTTAGTAGCATTAAGAAAGAGAAGTTTTGTTTATATAAGAAAACATCCAGAGTCAAATAATAGCATGAACACTCAGTTGTAAGTATTCCAAGAAGTTAGTGGTTCCTTGGAACCATGAGGGAATCAAGAAGGAGCTGGTAATTGGAGATAGGCAGCAAACCTGAGTTGGGGAAATCACTCAGTAAAGTCCTTGTCAGGCAAGCATGAGTTTGCTTGCCAACACCTATTTAAAAAGGCTCTATTTTTGCTGAGGCAGGGACAACAGGATCCCTGTGCTCACTGCCAATTTAGCCTGTTTCAATCAGTGAACCTCAGTCTCTAGGGAAAGACCCTGTTTAATAGAAAGGATGTGAATGGCTCCTGCAATGTGCTACTCAAGGCTCCTCCTCATAGATTTTTGTTTCCTGTGACTATTGTTGCAGTCCCATACATGTGAACATAATAACACATGAACATATGCATATAAACACTCACACAAATTAGTAGCAATTTCCAGTAAAAGACAATCATGTGGTAAGGAGTTAAAGAATAAACTAATGAGAGAAGGGTAGGTCTGTGTGATGTATGTGACCCTCATCAGGTCAACTGAAAATCTGAACACAGCAGAGAGGCTGCTCAAGACCAGTGCAAGAGGGAACACCTCATACCTGTCTGCTTCAGCCTAGGATATTGGTCTGGTCTATTCCTTTCTGAATTTAGCTTAAAATTTGGCTTCCCTTGACTTTTATGGCTGTCAGTTCCCAGAACTGAAGTGATGCTGACAGCCTTCTTGTTTTATAGACATTTGAACTTGGACTAGGTCTGAAATTCAGCTCCCTATATCTCACGGCTGATGGTACAAAACTTCAGGATTTCACAGCCTCCATAAATGCAAAACGTCAATTCCTAATAATGTGTGAGATGTGTGTGCATGTGCTTGAGCATGTGTGTGTGTGTGTTTGTGTGTGTGTGTGTGTGTTTGTGTGTGTGTGTGTGTGTGTGTGTGTGTGTGTGTACATGCATGTATGCTCTTATTTAAGTTATAGTCTATGTTTTTGCCTCTGAGTGGGTATTCTGTATGTCTCCCTGACCCTTGTACCTTTCTTTTTTTTTTTTTTTTTTCCTTGTACCTTTCTATGTGTGTTTGGATCCACAGTCAGAAAGCAGAGTGAGATGAATGGTGATATCCAGCTAGCTTTGTTCTTTGATTGAGTATAGTCCCTATCACATTAAATGCTGCCACCTATACAGTTAAGCTAGCTCACCTGCCTTATTTAACCCAATCTAGATAATCGGTCACGAGCCTGCCAGGAGAACTCTCTTCTAGGTGATCCTGGCAGGTTGAAGCTCTTATTATCAAATCATTCAGTGTTTAAAAACTGAGACAAGCAGAGGTATAGTCTGCATGAGTGGAGAAATGAAACATACATATTTGCATACACTAGCACCCAACCACCTCTTAAAAACACACTACTTGAGAGCCCCTGCCTAAAGATCTCTCACTGAACCCAGCCAACCCACAGAATCATGAGAGAAAATGAGAAATAATATTTAACCCATGCCATTGTTACATGACAAACAATAAATAAAGCATACATTTCTGAAGAGGATAATGCAATTTATATGATTCTGCCATGTAATTTTTCATGTGTGTGTTTTGCTTTAATTTAGAAAGTCAACTTAAATTTTAAGTGACCCATGAATTTGTATTTGAAAAAGAAAGCTTTCCAGTAATAAATGTATCAAGAGCTGGATTATATGAAACTTATATGCTAGAGGAGGACTTTGTCTTGGCCAGAGGGATAATTATCTCTATCTCTGAAAAGGGCTAAGTTGAAGAAGAGAGAGAGATGAAAAGTCTGAGGTATGGAGTTACATCCATGAGAAGTGTCTATCTGTGCAAGAGTTTTGAAAATACATATTATACTCTGAAGACATGCATCATCAGACTTATTAAAGTATCAGGGTTCCCTCTGGGGTTACCTCCTCTTCTCTCTGGTTTCCAGTGATTGGAATAACCTCAAGACCACTTAAAAATGCAAAGCAATCTCCTGGTCCTTTTGGACCTAATACCATTGACTATTATCAGTGTTTCCCTGTGTGTCTCTTGCCTTGGGCTCTGGAGTTATGAGCTGCTGCGCTTAAAGATTCACCTAACACAGTTACCTCATTGCTTTTTGCTCAGGTGAAATGGAAAAAAATCACACATATAATTTTGGCATTGCAGAATTTTGGAGGACCTGCCAATTTATCTTCTGCAGTATGTGTGGTATAAACACTTCTAACTTTTATGCACTGAACACCTATCATCCTTGAGTGCTTCGTTTTATTGGTACAGAAGTAATTTCCGAAGGTTACTCTGTATAATGCATGAAAACTTGAAGGTCCACACAATTTATGTTCATTATAGATAATACCAGACAGCATTTATGATCTATCAACTTTCATTCTCTAAATGCTTGATCTAATAAATTTAAAGATAAATATGTTATCAGCCTTCTGGGGACATATACCATATGTTGGCTATGAAAAATCATGTGCAGATATTGGTAAAAAAATATAAACTCTTCTAATTCTTTTATTTAGATTTTAATTCCTCTCGGACACATTACTGGATTTAAGATTGTGATAGAAAAACAAATATGTTTAGGAGTGTAAGTAATGTAGAAAAGAAGCACAAAGTTTATAGTGCAATTTTCTCTTTAGTAGTTCTTTTATTTGGAAGCACATTAGGTATAATCTCAGATTATTTAAATATTTTTCAATCATTATATATTAAGTGCATACACATTTATTATTTAAGTTGGTTATTCATATTTCCATTGTGTTATTCATGTTTATCTAATAGTTGAGAGATTATTTCCAACCTCTTTTGACCCTGGTTACTTGTTCACATCCCATGTGGTCTACTCTCCTTCCTGTGGATGAGAGCTGTGCATGAGGCTCTGTAGTTGACTTTTTCATGATTACTCCGGCACTGAGGACACTAGGAACAGCCATGCATGCCTCACCACATATGTAATTAATCATCATAGATTAGACATAAAAAGTCATTGTTTTCCTCATTCACTGGGCAAAGAAAGACATCACCCAACTCTCCTCTCAGGTTTGCCTTTCTTAAAACCTGCCCCACATTATTGCTCTCCACAACTGACCACCAAGAAAGAAATGCACATGGTGCATATTTTCTCTCCTTATAGTGATTGGAGCTTTAGGTCATTTGTGGGAATTGCTTCCGTATCAAAAGTAGGAAGGTCAACTGGTACTATTTAGATCACACAAGGGCTAACAGAGACAGTAGATTCCAATATACAAGTGTCTTTTTTCTGCTGTTAGACATTCAGACTGAAGGAAGTCTCTCTTACCCTTTGAGTTATCATGAACTTCGCTGCCTACATCACATCAGTATCCGGTAATTTCTATTTTTCTGCTCGCTCATACCTTTCAAAAATGAACGGATCGATACTTGGGTTGCTCCTTCTATTTGCTCTTCATCTTCTACCTGCATCATCCTATGAATGCCAATAATACTAATATCAACATCTGAGAAGGCTCAAGAAACTCTCTCCTTAGTGACTATGTGCACACATGAATATCACTAAGATCTCTAACATCTATTTAATCAATTTTCATCTTTTTGATCATTCATAAATATCTATTCTATGATTCTGTGTTTGACCACCCATTCTCTTAATCCAGTGGCTAGAAATATACTCAAACTTAATTGCTGCTTTCCTTTCATGGTCGATTTTCATAAACAGCAATTTTTCTCATGTTTCTGCCTACTAGCTTTCCTCCCTACCTCTTCCTTAGCATGCTATCAACTTCCATGGATGCTACCTCAAAGTTCCTTCAAATCCCTCCCTCTCTTTTCTTTTTTTTTTTTAATTAGGTATTTTATTTATTTACATTGTATTTATTTACATGTTGTCCTCTTTCCTGGTTTCCCCTCCAAAAAACCCCTATCCTATCCCCCTCCCCCTGCTCACCAATCCATGCACTCCCACTTCCTGGTCCTGGCATTTGCCTACACTGGGGCATAGAGCCTTCACAGGACCAAGGGCCTCTCCTCCCATTGATCACCAACTAGGCCATCCTCTACTACATATGCAGCTGGAGCCATGAGTCCCACCATGTGTACTCTTTGGTTGGTGGTTTAATCCCTGAGAGCTCTGGGGGTACTGGTTAGTTCATATTGTTGTTCCTCCAATGGGACTGCTAACCCCTTCAGCTCCTTGGGTCCTTTCTCTAGCTTCTTCATTTGGAACCCTGTGTTCAGTCCAGTAGATGATTGTGAGCATCCACTTCTGTATTTGTCAGGCACTGGTAGAGCCTCTCAGAGATAGCTATATGAGCAAGCATTGGTTGGCATCCACAGTTGTGTCTGGGTTTGGTGATTGTATATGGAATGGATCCCCAGGTGGGGCAGTCTCTGATCATTCCCTCAGTCTCTGCTCCACACTTATTTTCTGTAACTCCTTCCATGGCTATTTTGCTCTTCCCTTCTAAGAAGGATCAAAGTAGTCACACTTTGGTTTTCCTATTTCCTGAGTTTCATGTGTTTTGTGTATTGTAGCTTGGGTATTCCGAGCTTCTGGGCTACTGTCAAAATATCAGTGAGGGCATAACATGTGTGGGTTTTTTTGTGATTAGGTAACTATTCAGCTATTAAACAACAAATTTATGAAATTCTTAGACAAATAGAATGACTGGATGATATCATCCTGAGTGAGGTAACCCAAGTGAGCAAGCCTTTCCGTGAGAACCAGCTAGAACCCTCTCCTCCTGTCCTTTTCCCTTCGGCCCGGACTAGAGCCAGCCCACTGGCTGACATTCTGTTCTCAGCTCTTCCATGGCATTGAGCAGCTTCTGTGGTGCCCAAGAGCCCGAGAACCTGTTGTCTTCAGCCGTATACAGTCCGAGGGACCCCTAGCCAATTACAGCAGGTCCTCAGGGACCCCAGACTGTTCTTCCTCACCCCCAGGAGTGGGGTCCTGTGGCTTCTCACAGCCTGATATATGCCTGACACCTGCCCTGAAGCAGCATGGAGTGCACGCTGTCTAGTTCCCAATGTCTGCCTCCATGAGTGGCCCTAGGCCTGTGGTGGACCTGACACACGACACCATTTTAACTCACACTAGAGTATTCTGAATATGTCTGCAAATTTCGAAAGGAGAATGTTACTATCTACTATCTGCTGCATTGAATCTACAAAGTATTTGCAAGTCTTGTTTTTTTTTTTT
>NC_034593.1:19241395-19267714 GCF_900095145.1 Mus pahari | reverse complement strand
AAAAAAAAAAGGAAGAAAAAAAAAAGAAGCACTAGGCTCATATAATCAAAATTTCTATCCCGCAAAAAATTAAAATTATAGGTTTAAAAGTATATTGTGATTTTGGCTACTATCACTATGGTGGGTGATTTTCAGTGTGGTTGGTTTAAAATCGACTAGAAGATATGCATCTGTATACGCCTGTGTTGATGTTAACTGACAAGGGTGTATCTACCATAATTGTACATGGATACTTCTTCCATGGGCTATTTACAAAAGAAAGGATTCTGAGTAGCAGCATTTCTCTCTCTCTCTCTCTCTCTCTCTCTCTCTCTCTCTCTCTCTCTCTCTCTCTCTCTCATTTCTCTGAACCAGAATGATTAGTTCTTTTACTGACCTGTAACCATGACTTCCTCTCCCATAATAAACTCTATATTTTTCAAATAGCAAACAAGAATAACACTGTTTTCCCTTAAGTTACTGTGTTTGAGTATTTCTTACCAAAATGAGAAAAATAATTGATTATAGTAAAACGCCTTGTGACCACCTGCTTAGGTGGCCAATCACGTTTCCTTAGATGATGCCTAGTCGTCCAAATTTACCATGATCTAGTGTCTTAAACTGAGAATAGTTCAAGGCTAAACTGCAGTTCATCTGTACTCATACCCTAACTTATCCCTGTATTTCAAAATACAAATGTATTTGGAGATAAGACTTTCAGAAAGCTCATAGGTTTCATGGAACTTTTAGGTTCAGTCCTAATCTATTCTGACTGATGTTCTAATGAGAATAATTTTGAATTAAAAAGGGGGATCAGAAGGATGCATGCACACAGATAGAGGAAAGGCTGCAGAGGACAAAGCAGGAAAGTGATGTTTTTCATATACAAGCAAAGGAGAAAGCCCTTTAGAGAATCCAAATGAGAAACTCATTGACCTTGAATTCTAGTCTCTGTCTCTATGAAAAACCTGGCTATCTATTTTTTTTTCAGTCACTAATCTTCAGGACTCATTTATGAAAACTGTTGAGAACTACTAAAGAGGCCTCTTGCCCATTATCATCACAGATTTTAATCAAATACAAACTTAATAAAACTAAGGAATGAAGATAATTTCAGGTTGATTTAGTTCATGCAGACTAACAGAACCATAAGCATACCACATTTTTTCAAGGATAGACATTGATTTTTTACAAAATAATAATTCAAACACAGTAGGAAATTATAAATATCAGTAATCTAGTGAAAACAGTCATTGATATAATCACATATTACCCTGAATTGTTCACCTTTCTGTTTCAAGTTTCCATCAATGTTTCCCATCCACTGATAACAATTTCTTTAAGCTTTGTGGTAATTTCCATGAAGAAATTTGACCCTTTATTAAATGTTAATTTTCCTAAATCAATGTAGAGGCTATTATATAATATCAGTATTATGTTCATCTTCAAAAACAGCAAAAACAACAACAAATGAACTTTAAAATAATTGTTCGTTAGTCCAATGTACTTATGTAGCAATGATAACTTTGCACAGGGCTCTTGTTTCCTCATTGTAAATGTTTTTGTTTGAGGTAGGGTCTCACTTTGTACCACTAGAAGGTCAGAATTCTATGTGCAGGTGAGACTGACTTTGAACTCACAGAGATCTGCCTAGCTCTGCCTTTCAAGTGCTAGGATCAAACATTTATACCACCATGTCCAGCTTCCAACTTAAAGTTTTTTTAAAAAAGACAAAACTCAAAACAAACAAAAACAAAACAAACAACAAAGCACAAATCAATTTAGTATTCTTTATGCAAAGAGAAAAAATATGATTTAGCAGTGATGAGGAATCTGCTTTATTGTAATTATTTTTATAATGTGAAAGGCAGAACACAGAAAATAAGCAAGAGTTGATGGTGGTGTCAGTGTGTTAAAAATGTGAGAGGGGTGGCTGAACAGTTGGACAATTTTCTTGAGAGGACTACCACTCTTCCAAATGTGATGTTATTATCACATCTTTGAAAAAATAGAGTACCTGATTCTTATGCATCTCCTTTGATCAGTCTTCCCTGATAGGCATTGAAATGGTGGCCAGAAGAGGCAAGCATTTGTTTTTAGTTGTTCCTTTTTGTTTGTTTGTTTCTTTCTTTCTTTCTTTCTTTTCTTTTCTTATCAGCAGTCACTCCTTCTCCATTCTTTCAAATTCAAAGTTGAAGTGCCATTGTCTAGTTTGTAGAGTTAATCTATTGTTCAGATTTCCCAGTATGCATTGCAAAGGGGGAAAGGACACACTCAGAAGCAACTCTACAGGGAGTTAAAATAAAATATATATGTGCTTATTACTTATTGAACACACTGTTCTGAGATCAATGCTCTGTCCTAGTTTCCACATGCTTATTATTTCAGTTTTAGAACATTAAAAAGCTAACCAGATAGTGTACAGTTATAATTCATGCCCTAATACATTTAATAAACATTATTAATGGAACATAGTCTTTGAGCCAGGAACAGTCCTTGAGATCAAACGATGATAAAGTATGTTGAGAAATAAATAACACAGTCTTTATCTGTCGCTATTTCTCTTCATTTTGTTGTAATATGATCCTCTTTGGAGGACATAACCTGATCGCTCTAAGGTAGAGGAAGATTTTATTATAAATATGAGAGAGATAGTGCACAGGCATCTGGAAGGTGAAAGAAAGTAGTGGACTGAATATCTCCAGTAGACTGAACCAGCTCATGAGAAGGGATTGTGAGGTGTAAAAGAGGAAGAGAAGAGAAGTCAAAGAGGAGACAGAGCCAAGAGAGAGGATCCAAGAGAACTAAGAAATAAATAAGAAAACAAGATACAAAGCCAACATTCACTTAGAAACTGAACAACACTCTCCTCAATGATACCTTGGTCAAGGAAGAAATATAGAAAGAAATTAAAGACGTTTTAGAGTTTAATGAAAATGAAGCCACAACCTACCCAAACTTATGGGACACAATGAAAGCATTCCTAAGAGGAAAACACATACCTCTGAGTGCCTCCAAAAAGAAACTAGGGAAAGCATACACTAGCAGCTTGACAGCACACCTAAAAGCTCTAGAACAAAAGGAAGCAAATTCATCCAAGAGGAGTAGATGGCAGGAAATAATCAAACTCAGGGGCGAAATCAACCAAGTGGAAACAAAAAGAACTATTCAAAGAACCAACCAAACCTGGAGCTGGTTCTTTGAGAAAATCAACAAGCTAGATAAACCCTTAGCCAGACTCACTAGAGGGCACAGGGACAGCATCCTAATTAACAAAATCAGAAATGAAAGTGGAGACATAACAACAGATCCTGAGGAAATCCAAAACACCATCAGGTCCTTCTACAAAAGGCTATACTCAACAAAACTGGAAAACCTGGATGAAATGGACAAATTTCTAGACAGATACCAGGTTCCAAAGTTAAATCAGGATCAGGTTAATGACCTAAAAAGTCCTATATCCCCTAAAAAAATAGAAGCAGTCATTAATAGTCTCCCAACCAAAAAATNCCCAGGATCAGATGGGTTTAGTGCAGAGTTCTATCAGACCTTCAATGAAGACCTAATTCCAGTTTTTCTCTAACTATTCCACAAAATAGAAAGAGAAGGTACTCTACCCAATTCATTCTATGAAGCCACAATTATGCTGATACCTAAAACACACAATGATCTAACAAATAAAGAGAACTTCAGACCAATTTCCCTTATGAAGATCGATGCAAACAAAAATCCTCGCAAACTCAATCCAAGAACTCATCAAAAAAATCATCCAAATGACCAAATAGGCTTCATTCCAGGAATGCAGGGATGGTTTAATATATGGAAATCTATCAATGTAATACACTATATAAACAAATTCAAAGACAAAATCCACAGATGCTCATCTCCTTAGAAGCTGAGAATGTATTTGACAAAATCCAACACCCTTTCATGATAAAAGTCTTGGAAAAATCAGGAATTCAAGACCCCTACCTAAACATAATAAAAGCAATCTACAGAAAACCAGTAGCCAACATCAAAGTAAATGGAGAAAAACTCGAAGCAATCCCACTAAAATCAGGGACTAGACAAGGATGTCCACTTTCTCACTACCTATTCAATATGGTACTTGAAGTCCTAGCCANAGCAATTCGAAAACAAAAGGAGGTCAAGGGGATACAAATTGGAAAGGAAGAATTCAAAATATCACTATTTGCGGATGATATGAGAGTATATACAAGTGACCCTAAAAATTCCACCAGAGAAATCTTAAACCTGATAAGCAGTTTCAGTGCAGTAGCTAGATATAAAATTAACTCAAACAAATCAGTGTCCTTTCTCTACACATGAACATAATGAGAAAGAAATTAGGGATATAATACCCTTCACAATAGTCACAAATAATGTAAAATACTTTGGTGTGACTCTAACTAAGGAAGTGAAAGATCTGTATGATAAGAACTTCAAGTCTAAGAAGAAAGAAATCAAAGAAGATCTCAGAAGATGGAACGATCTCCCAAGTTCATGGATTGGCAGGATCAATATAGTAAAAATTGCTATCTTGCTGAACGCAATCTATAGATTCAATGCAATCCCTATCAAATTCCCAACTCAATTCTCCAACGAATTAGAAAGGGCAATTTGTAAATTCATCTGGAATTACAAAAAAAACCTAGGATAGCAGAAACTCTTCCCAGTGATAAAAGAATCTCTGGGGGAATCACCATACTTGACCTTAAGCTGTACTGCAGAGCAATTGTGGTAAAAACTTCATGGTACTGGTATAGCAACAGAGAGGTAAACCAATGGAATAGAATTGAAGACTCGGAAAGAAAACCACACAGCTACAGTCACTTTATATTTGACAAGGGAACTAAAACCACCCAGTGGAAAAAAGACAGCATTTTCAACAAATGGTGCTGGCACAACTGGCAGTTATCATGTAGAAGAATGCAAATTGATCCATTCTTATCTCCTAGTAGTAAGGTCAAGTCTAAGTGGATCAACGAACTCCATATAAAACCAGAGACACTGAAACTTGTAGAGGAGAAACTGGGGAAAAGCCTCAAAGATATGGGCACAGGGGAAAAAATAATGGCTTGTGTTATAAGATCAAGAATTGACATATGGGACCTCATAAAATTGCAACGCTTCTGTAAGACAAAAGACACTGTCAGTAAGACAAAAAGGCCACCAACAGATTGGGAAAGGATCTCAACCAATCATAAATCAGATAGGGGACTAATATTCAACATATATAAAGAACTCAAGAAGATGGACTCCAGAAAACCAAATAATCTAATTAAAAAATGGGGCACAGAGCTAAACAAAGAATTCTCAACTGGGGAATAGCAAATGGCTGAGAAGCACTTCAGAAAATGTTCAACATCCTTAATCATCAGGGAAATGCAAATCAAAACAATGCTGAGATTCCACCTCACACCAGTCAGAATGGCTAAGATCAAAAAATTCATGTGACAGCAGATGCTGGCGAGGATGTGGAGAAAGAGGAACACTCCTCCATTGTTGGTGGGATTGCAAGCTTGCACAACCACTCTGGAAATCAATCTGGCAGTTCCTCAGAAAACTGGACATAGTACTACCAGCAGACCCAGCAATACCTCTCCTTGGCATATATCCAGAAGATGTTCCAACTGGGAATAAGAACACATGCTCCACTATGTTCATAGCAGCCTCATTTATAATTGTCAGAAGCTGGAAAGAACCCAAATGTCCCTCAACAGAGGAATGGATATAGAAAATGTGGTACATTTACACAATGGAGTACTACTCAGCTATTGAAAACAATGAATTTATGAAATTCCTAGGCAAATGGATGGATCTGGAGGGTATCATCCTGAGTAAGGTAATTCAATCACAAAAGAACTCAGATGATATGAACTCACTTATAAGTGGATATTAGCCCAGAAACTTAGAATATCCATGATACAATTTGCAAAACACATGAAACTCAAGAAGAACGAAGACCAAAGTATGGACACTTTGCCCCTTCTTAGAATTGGGAACAAAACACTCATATAAGGATTTACAGAGGCAAAGTTTTGAGCTGAGACGAAAGGATGGACCATCCAGAAACTTCCCCACCTGGGGGTTCATCTCATAATCAGCCACCAAACACAGACATTATTGCACATGCCAGCAAGATTTTGCTGAAAGGACCCCTGATATAGCTGTCTCTTGTGAGGCTATGCCAGTGCCTGGCAAATACAGATGTGGATTCTCACACTCAGCTATTGGATGGATCATAGGGTCCCCAATCGAGGAGCTAGAGAAAGTACCCAAGGAGCTGAAGGGGTCTGCAACCCTATAGGTGGAACAACAATATGAACTACCCAGTACCACCAGAGCTCATGTCTCTAGCTGCATATGTAGCAGAAGAGGGCCTATTCAGCCATCATTGGGAAGAGAGGCCCCTTGGTCTTGCAAACTTTATATGCCCCAGTACAGGGGAATGCCAGGGCCAAGAAGTGGGAGTGAATGGGTAGGGGAGCAGGGGTTGGGAGGGTATAGGGGACTTTCAGGATAGCATTTGAAATGTAAATGAAGTAAATATCTAATAAAAAATTGAAAAAAGAAAGAAAGAAAGAAAGAAAGAAAGAAAGAAAGAAAGAAAGAAAGAAAGAAAGAAAGAAAGAAAGAAAGAGACCCAATGGCCGAAATGGCAGAGTTATATAGGAATGAAAAGCTGGGTGGAGGGAAGCCCATGAGCTGGAAAAGTTTAGGATAGAAGGGGATTAGTTTCACTTGCATTTTATGGTGAAGATGTCAATACAACAGTAGTCTGAAGAAGCTGGTCATATTATATTCAATGTCAGAAGAAAAAATAAAACAGTGAAGGCTGATATTCCATTGATTCTTTTCATTTCATACAACTCTGGCCAAAGAAAAGGTTCAGCCTACAATTAGATGGACCATCCCACCTCAGTTAAAGACACTGAAGGGTATCCTGATCCAGACAAACTCTCTCACATACTCCCTTTCCAGGTGCCTCTTTCAAGATTCTATGAAGATGATCACTAACATTAACCATTATAATACTGAATTGCTCAATAGTAGAGCAACTACTCATGAGAAAAATGTAAGAGTAAACTTGATTGAAAATTAAATAAAGTATAAGATTTAACTATAGATTTTTACTACACTTGCACATGCTCAATAACTTTGTGTCAGTGGCTACAGGAAAGGTCAGGTGTAAAGGGTCTTTGATCCTTTCTAGGAATGGTTTTCTAGAAATGGTTGAAATATTGGAATGTGTTTATTTATTTTGATAAAACAGCTTAATTTTGTTCATGATGAGCAGCACTGTGGAGAAACCTGACTTATTTTAAATAAGCTTGTGAAAAGCAATTGATTTGGGAGGCAGAGGCAGGCAGATTTCTGAGTTCGAGGTCAGCCTGGTCTACAGAGTGAGTTCCAGGACAGCCAGGACTACCCAGAGAAATCCTGTCTGGAAACAAATAAAACAAAACAAAACAAAACAAAACAGACCAAAAAACAAAAAACAAAAAACAAAAAAAACAAAAACCAATTGATTTAATCTGTTTTCAAATACTTTAATTATAAGTATTATAAAATGTATCAGTTATTAATTATTAATGTATATTAATTATTTACTATAAATTAGAAATATTATTAATTTTGCTGTTTCAACAATGGAAAGCAGGATGTACAGGCTATAGACAGTAGAGAATATCAGCCTGCTTTCTCAAAGCTTCAGGAGAATGGACAATAGAAGCCAACAGTTAAAGAATTGGTTCTTGGAATGTCAGGGTCACACAGAAGGGTTAGCAGAGGAATCTATAATAGATGATAACACAGGCACCTGCATTTCTAAGTGGATAAGCAATCAAGCATGCAAATTAGAGAAACAAGGCTAGGTTTAGGACAAGCGGAGAGAAAGGAATCAACCAAAATACAATCTATATGGATTTCATTGAACAGGTAGCTTGCTGCTTTGAAACACATTGATTATGAGACTTTACAAGTGCCCTCCATGTCATGCTTTTACTGGAGCAAGACAAATGACTTTCAGTTGAGTGGGGTCATGAGAAGATTAATGTGGTAACTCCAGTGTGATAATTTAATACCTCTATGATGCTTGTAATTCAATTATTTCCTTAATAAATGCTCATAGCTATTTGCTTCTTTCACATACATCTATTTGCATACATATCTACTCATTACTTCCAAATATAAGTGCCTAGTACATGAACAGTAACACTAACACTCATAAGCCATGTACTATAATGTTATGAAAGAGAATGTAATATTTTCTATAAGGTACATGAATTTCCATAGTTTCACTTTTTTCTGTTCCATTGGAGGGCAAACTCTTTTCATAATTTATATATCTTTATCTCAGTATTAAACTCTGCAGCAGCATCCTGTCAGCTCTCATTTTATATATCTTTATCTCGGTATTAAAGTCCACAGTAGCACTCTGCCAGCTCTAAGATGGTTGATGAGTTTGAGGTTTTTTTTTTTTTTTTCTTTTCTTCCTCATTAATATGCAGGTTGCGTGAAATATTGTCTTCACAGAAGGATATAGGGAGGAGAGTGACCTAAAGGTAAATGGAGTCAAACAACAGGAGAGATCCCGGTAGTACCATAAGAAATAGGAAGGCCTCAAAGTATAACTTCAATTTATATAGACGTAGGTTAATAGGTATAATTTTAAATAAATTATGTTTCTTTAAATGGTGATTCTTAGCTAGGCAGAGTGATACATTACTCTAATACCAGAATTCAGGAGAATCAGGAGTTTAAGATTTTCCTTCTATAAACAGATATTTTAAAGACAGTCTGTGCAAACAAACAAAGAATAATAACAGTGACAACACCCAGTTATACTTTCGTAAGAATTAATATCTAAATTACTTATTACCATTTCCTCTTTTCCTGTTGCTATGATAAAACACCCAACAAATCAGTTCAAGGAAGAGATCATTTATTTCAGCTCAGAGCTAAACAAAAAATTGAACAAAAAAACAGAAATTGTATCTTCTTTGCCCTATTATATTTGTCATAGCACCTCAGGAGAATTTTCTGGCATGTTAAAGATTAGAATTCAGGATGGAAAATATGTCCAGAAGAAATGGAGCAAAGTCTCAAACTGTGTGATCTGGAATATAGGGGGAGTAGTCAGGACACAGAGCTTCGGAGAGGGAATCTGTAGAGACAAGATGGCTGATTCACTTCCAAAAAAGTAATTACACATTTTTCTCATAGACTAAAAGAACAAATGAGAGATACTAGAAAGTATGTTGTTAAACAGGCCAAAAATAGAGATTTTTCTTTTCTTTTCTTTTCTTTTTTTTTTTTTTTCAATTTACTGTTGTGCCAAAAGAAAACAAAAAAACAAACAAACAAACAAACAAAAGAACAAAACCAAACAAGAACTAAACATATAATCAAGACCTCCCAATGGCAATTAAATTGGAATTACGAGAAATATAAAATTGTATGATAGCTGCTGGTCATTTGGGGGTAAAATGAGGGTGGCTATCAATCAAAGAAGAGGCTAATACAGTCACCCGTCAGCTCTAGACTACACCAGTTAATTAAACTGCTGAGCAAAAGTAAATTAGACATAACCTGTTTCAAAGTATTGATAATATATAGATAGATAGATAGATAGATAGATAGATAGATAAGATAGAGAGAGAGAGAGAGAGAGAGAGAGAGAGAGAGAGAGAGAGAGAGAATCTAAATAGCCTCCTATTTAGAAATAATGCCATATAGAGATGGAGGGTCTAATTCCACTTTTTTTTTTTTTTTTTTTTTTTTTTTTTTTTTTTTTTTTTAAAGATTTATTTATTATTATATGTTAGTACACTGTAGCTGTCTTCAGATACTCCAGAAGAGGACATCAGATCTCATTACGGATGGTTGTGAGCCACCATGTGGTTGCTGGGATTTGAACTCCGGACCTTCAGAAGAGCAGTCATTGCTCTTAACCGCTGAGCCATCTCTCCAGCCCAAGCATCGTGTTTTATTCTGAGAATGTGTGGTTAAAAATTACCCCTTGGTAGGATGTTATTGGTGGAGCTGTATCCTCCAGGAAGATCTGCACCAGGCCTAACTTACAAGCCTGGTATTCAGGTGGAAAGAAAATAGTGTCAAGTCAAGATTATATTATTAGTTTGAGTAGGTTCTGAAGAAATGACTAATGATTTCTGTTTCCAGTAACCCCACAGAGGCACATAAGGACATAATGAAAGACTAATACTAGAATTATGTTTATACAAACTAGGGAAAGCAAAGAACTGCAGTCCCTCCCCAGGAGCCAGAAATAGTTGATGGAACAACATTTATACTGAAACTAAACAGCCTTGTAACCTCTAGAACTTACTGTAATAGGACAATATTTCTGTAAAGTACTCAGTTTCTGGAACATTCAAAGTAGCTATAAGAAATGTATATACAGCCACCAAACGCAGACACTATTGCATACACCAGCAAGATTTTACTGAAAGGACCCTGATATAGCTGTCTCTTGTGAGGCTATGACAGTGCCTGGCAAACACAGAAGTGGATGCTCACAGTCAGCTATAGGATGGAACACAGGGCCCCTAATAGAGGAGCTAGAGAAAGTACCCAAGGAGCTGAAGGGGTCTGCAACCCTGTAGGTGCAACAACAATATGCACTAACCAGTACCCCCAGAGCTCATGTCTCTAGCTGCATATGTAGCAGAAGATGGTCTAGTCTGCCATCATTGGGAAGAGAGGCCCCTTGGTCTTGCAAGCTTTATATGCCCCAGAACAGGGGAACACCAGGACCAAGAAGGGGGGAGGGATGGGTAGGGGAGTGGGGGGGAGGTTATAGGGGACTTTGGGGATAGCATTTAAAATGTAAATGAAGTAAATACCTAATAAAAGTTGGAAAAAAAAGAAAGGGAGAATATAGTTAGCACTATATTTTTTCTAAGAAAATCACAGGTAGTATAAGTGTAATAAACTTCTTTGATTTTTTTTACATTAGAAGTTTTTAATGTCTTTCATAAATTATATCCTTTAAGAACCTGATATAAAGATTTTATTGAAATTTAGTGACCTTAAAAAGAAAAAAGAAAAAAACTGATCAAGCTGTCAAAGTTTATAGGCTAAATTGTAGCAATTTGAAAATACTGTATGTTTATATATTAGGTTTATTTTCTTCTTTGTACTCATTTTGTTAAATAAAATTTATTCATATATTTATTACCTTTGCACCATAAAGTGTTTGCTGGTGGCTTTCATCATGACTGACATGTTGTATAAATTGAAAGATATTTGTTGAATACATTTGTTTCAGTAGCATATAAACCATATTATCAATTCCAGAAGTAGCATACATACTAAGAGAAAAATTAGCCTCTGCAACCTAGGTTAAAGTCATAGGGCTCACTCACTGTCACGTGGCATATCAGGTATGATCTTTGGAACAGCCGATGGCATGTGGAGCAAAATTCCTAGCAAAGCTATGGAAGGGA
Organism: Mus pahari; assembly: GCF_900095145.1. Classification (NCBI taxonomy): domain Eukaryota; kingdom Metazoa; phylum Chordata; class Mammalia; order Rodentia; family Muridae; genus Mus; species Mus pahari. The sequence goes on along the minus strand of NC_034593.1, from coordinate 19,256,264 downwards.
AGTGTTGTGTGATGCACCATTCTCAGGGAAGAGGTGAAAAGAGGTGTGCTAGGAGTTCTCAGAACAAATCACACATAGTCCTACAAAGATAAAGATGATAAGCAACAAGTCCTGTCGAAGCCACACACTTAATGACAGCAGCATTCCTAAATGATTTCTCTAGACAGACATGGAAACCTGGAAGCAGAAGAGCGTTGGCTGCGTAACAGTTTCTCAATGGCCCTTCTAAAAAATAACATAACTTTTTATTAGTGTATACTTCTAATTATATTGTATATTTATTCCTGGAGCATTGCATGCATGTTCCCAGAGTATTTTATTGGTCACATTTCTCCTTTGCTGCCTCCTCCAGGTACATTAGAGCCCTACTTGGCTCAGCACATTTCCCTCCTACCTTGTGTTGTCTCTTTGCCCCTTTGAGCTCACTGAGTCCAGTTAGTGCATCCTGTATGGGCTTGGATATGGACCTGTCTACTGCAAAATTAAGTAAATATTTTATCTTTTGTTGTGTAACATCTGACTCCTCTCAGTATCTAATTATCTGCATCTGATGCGGAGACTTTTGGCTGCACTGCTTTGCGCTCCTGACTGATTTCATGTGCGCACTGGTCGAGGAGCTGCCTCTCATCTGTGAATGGAAAATAAACACACGAATACGCACACGCGCGCGCGCGCGCGCGCGCGCACACACACACACACACACACACACACACACACACACACACGCACATGCACATGCACACGCATACACAAACAGGTCAATTAATTTTAAAATGCTCTGGCTTCCTCAAAGGCAGAGTACTTCTAAGCCTTCTGCTGCCACCCCAGGCCCAATCAGGGAAGTGGTCAGTGGCCACTTAACCTGAAAACTTCCATGGCTGGTTGGCTTTTTTTCTTGCTACTGCTGGGCCCCCTTCTTCTACCAATCCTGGCGATTCTCTCTGGCATCCTACCAGTGCAAATCTAAGTGCCCTACCCTGTGCCCAACCATCGGCTGTTGGCACCTTTATTGACAGGTCAAAAAACCAAGGACAAGGACCTTCAGTGTCTGGACATGCAGATTCCCGACTAAAAGTAGAACCAACCCCCCACAGATATCCTCGGGTTTTTAATATTTAAAATACTTCTTACTTTGACTAAGAAAAATCAATAATCCAAGTTATTTTGATGTTTATCATAGGGTCACTTTTGCTGAAAGCAGCATCTGCTCTCATTTGAGCGCTCTGTTAATGATCGGCCACAATCTCACCATCTATCCCTGAGAAACACTGAGCTGTGTGTGTAGGTCAGATGTAGGAAACAGATATTCCTGAGGTTTAACTCAAAGATGTGTAATCTATTGCTGCACATCAGATGCTTGAAACCTTAGGTATACAGAAACTGTGAATCCTGAGAAGAATATGTATGATTTTCATTTTTGTTTTGTTATATATGTCTGTATTCTTCTCCTTAAAGAATCCTTACATTTCAAAAGACACTTTGTGTTACTTGCTTACTTTTATGTATGTCTGTATGATATTTGTTGGTGTAAATTATGACACCTGGTGCCACTGTGCAAAAGTGGAGGCATTTTTAAGGTAGCAGTTCTTTCTTTCCACATGAGGTTCAGAGATCAAATTCAGGTCACCAGGGTGATACCACAAGCACTTTACCTGCTGAGCCAGTTCAATGGCTGTGAGATACTTACGTTCCCACTAAGTAGTGAAAACCAAAGTATTCTAGAGTAGTGGACTTCACATGGCGAAGGTTGGTCACCAGGTTCCACCTCTTCCTCCCTCCCTCCCTTTCCCTCCTCCTTCCTCTCTCCCCTCTTTCCCAGTCTCTATTTCTTTGTCTGTATGTCTCTTGTGTGTGTGTTTCTCTCTCTCTTTGTGTGTGTGTGTGTGTGTGTGTGTGTTTACCCAAGTGAGAGCATGCATTGTGAACTCCAAAAGTTGCACTTAAGTTTATGTCTTAGCACCTAGTGTCAAGACATGAAATTCGCTGATTCAAATATTTATTCCAAAGATCAAAATTCAGATCTTCGAAACACAAACAGACTGTTTTCATTGAGAAATTCATTGATTTTTCTCTTTTATTTTCATCATAACCTGTACCCAGGAATTACTGTTAGAAGCAGGCAAAAACATTTCTTTTTTTATTTAAATAATTTTTATTAGATATTTTCTTCATTTACATTTCAAATGCTATCCCAAAAGTCCATTTCATATAAACTATCTTTCCTTCTCAGGTTCTTTAAAGGGGTCATTCTTTAAACAGAGAAAATTCAATCTCTTACACCAGTGGTTTGTTTTGAATCTGTCTTCTCTAGTATTTCTAGAAAGGCTTTCAATTTCTCTGATCTACTAAGAAGGGTGGAGGTGGGGGGATGGATGCCCAGCAAACTTGCAGCGTAGGTTCTCCTCAAAGATCACATTAGTTCTGTGGTATTGACTATATCCCCAGTTCCAGATAAGATTTCCCTCCTTTTGAATGGAACTTAAGTCCATTTAGAGACTTGCCAATTAAGACTCAATAACATGGCTGCCTAAATAAGACCTGAACAAGCAGAGCGCCAATAGACATACTAACATGAAAATGAGAAAACTCATGACAACTCAACCTTAGACAAAGAATTACATGTAATTAAGGAATGCTAAGAGCAGAAGAAATAACCTTCCTCTTTGATGAACCTGCAAATTGGTTATCCAACGTGAAGCGGTTAGCTCTGAGTGTAAATAGCCTATAGACTGAGCAGGTTGTATTTATATATTTAGGAGTGTGTGTGTGTATGTGTGTGTAAGTGTGTTGATAGTAAAGAAGAAGCCATGAATTTCAAAAGGAAGAGGATTGTGACATGAATAGGAGGGGTTGTAGGCACAAAGGTGAAGGTGAATAATGATATAATTATATTTAAATCTAAACAATATATTAATTATCTAAATTTACAGGTATTTTCAATCAAATATTTTTTCCCATATACTTTAGGGATAATTAAAAGCTGGTAGACATTAAAATGTTCACATTCAAAATGTGGAAAAACAAATATACAGTCTTATTACAATGCTTTCAATTATGTATATAGCATAACTGATAATGGACAAATTCTATAAACTATCTCTATGGGATGAAGATCATTATAAAGTGATTTTGAGAAAGAGGGGTACCATTTAAAAGTTATGCAAATATATTTCTGAAATAAAGAAAAAAATCACTGATTTCTTCTCTTTTATTTGATATACTCTCACACTTGACAAAATTTAAAACGTAGAAAAGGAAATCAATCTAAAGTTTATTTCTCACAAAATAATATTATTTTAGAAACTGTGGATTCTAAATATTAATTTTATTATTGCTAATTCCATATATATATATATATATATATATATATATATATATATATATTTGTGTGTGTGTGTTTGTTTGTGTGTGTGTGCATTTGTGTATGTGCCAGTGTGCAGGTATGTGCATGTGTGGGTGAAGGAAATTATGAGTTATAGGTGTTGGTGTGCCACTCAAATGGAGTCCTGGGAACAGAACCCTGGTTCTTTCAATGAACACTCTGCTTTCTTAACCACAGAGCCATTTCTTCAGCCCAGCTGGAAAAAATATATCGGCTCCTTTGTAACAACCAATCTCCAAGAATGAATTGCTACAAACAGATTGGGGAAGGATCATTACCAATCCTAAATTTGATAGGGGACTAATATATACAAAGAACACAAGAAGCTGGACTCCAGAAAACCAAATAGCCACATTAAAATTGGGGTACAAGGCTAACCAAAGAATTATAAACTGAGGAATACCGAATGGCTGAGAAGCACCTTAAAATATTTTCAACATCCTTAGTAATCAGAGAAATGAAAATCAAAACAACCCGGAGTTGCTACCTCACACCAGTCAGAATGGCTAAGATGAAAAAAAAAAAAAAATCAGGTGACAGCAGATTCTGGTGATGATGTGGAGAAAGANGAACACTCCTCCATTGCTGGTGGGATTGCGAGATGGTACAGCCACTCTGGAAATCAGTCTGGCCGTTCCTCAGAAAATTGGACATAGTACTACTGGAAGATCCAGCATACCTCTCCTAGGCATATACCCAGAAGATGTTCCAACTTGTAATAAGGACATAGGCTCTACTATGTTCATAGCAGCCTTATTTATAATAACCAGAAGCTGGAAAGAACCCAGATGTCCCTCAATAGAGGAATGGATACGGAAACTGTGGTACATTTACACAATGGAATAATACTCAGCTATTAAAAACAATGGATTTATGAAATTCTTATATGGATGCATCTGGAGGATATCATCCTGAGTGAGATAACCCAATCACAAAAGAACACACATGATATGCACTCACTGATAAGTGGATATTAGCCCAGAAATTTAGAATAACCAAGATACAATTTGCAAAATACATGAAACTCAAGAAGGAATACCAAAGTGTGAATACTTCGTTCTTTCTTAGAATGGGGAACAAAATACCCTTAGAAGGAGTTAGAGAGACAAAGTTCAGAGCTGAGAAGAAAGGAAGGACCATCCAGAGACTGCCCCACCTGGGGGGGGATCCATCCTATAAACAACCACCAAACCCAGACACTATTGCATATGCCAGCAAGATTTTGCTGACAGGACCCTTGTGAGGCTATGCCAATGCCTGGCAAGTTCAGAAGTGGATGGTCACAGTCACCTATTGGATGTAACACAGGGTCCCTAAAGAAGGATCTATAGAAAGTACCCAAGGAGCTAAAGGGGTCTTCAACCCTATAGGAGGAACAGCAATATGAACTAACCAGTACGCCCCAGAGAATTTATCTCAAGTTGCATGTGCAGCAGAGGATGTCATAGTTGGCCATCAATGGGAGGCAAGGCCCTTGGTCTTGAGGAGATTATATGCCCAGTACAGGGGAATGCCAAGGCCAGGAAATGGGAGTGGGTGCATTGGGGAGCAGGGCAGGTTTAGGGTATAGGGGACTTTTGGGATAGCATTTGAAATGAAAATGAAGAAACTATCTAATAAAAGAAGAAGAAGAAGAAGAAGAAGAAGAAGAAGAAGAAGAAGAAGAAGAAGAAGAAGANAAGAAGAAGAAGAAGAAGAAGAAGAAGAAGAAGAAGAAGAAGAAGAAGAAGAAGAAGAAGAAGAAGAAGAAGAAGAAGAAGAAGAAGAAGAAGAAGAAATCGCTACTTTCATTGCCTAGTTTCTCCTTTTTGGTGCTGGTGCCTGAGACTAGGACCATCCCCATCCCGAGCAAGCATTTTGGTTTGGGTTAGTTTTGTTCTTTTGCTTAGAGACTGGGTCCACCTATGCATCCCAGGCTGGCCCGGCTTCCTCAGAATCAGGATGCTGGTGTGACAGGCATGTGTCAAAATGCTTCGCTTTGACAGCTTTGTCTTTTTCACTTCTTGCAAATGACAGAGAGCACAAATGGAATTACTTAGTAAGTGATTAAGGAGATCAACTGATTCAGAGGCAGTTAGGCAAGGAGACAGCACGAAGCAGTGCCTTCATTATTATGTTCACTCTTAGCTCTGTGACAGTCGGTTGTCTTTGTTTTCTGTTTATTTTGTTTTTCATTGTAAGTTTTCTTAACAGTAGGTTTCAATTTTACATTTCTATTCACAAACTTCAAAAATGTAAAAATGATAGTATTTTAAGGACTTTTCCCTTATGATAAGAACACTTTCCAGAAAGTACTTGGGGAAAAAAATTATCTCTTGACTACAGCCAGGTTGTTCACTGACTCTGCAATCTAGTTCAGAAAATCTGAAATATGACAAGTTGTTAAGCTAGTCAGAATCCACATCTAGAATCACAACTGTGCAGTATCACTTGCCATATCGATGGTTTATTATACAGAAAAGATAATTAATTGCTGAGAGATAACCAAAGCATTCTCATTTTAAAATGTTTTTCTATTTAAAGAATTATTTGGTTATAATAGCAGTTGAGTTGGTTAAACTTGTAAAATGTGTTTTAAAATGTGTGGGATGAAGGGACTCATTTTAATCAAATCAGCTTGACTGACATCCAGGAGCCTCTTGCCTCTCTTTCTTTTGCTTGTGTTCTTGTGTCTTGAGTTAACTACATTCTTATTTACTCCCCTGCTACTCTTCATGAGAGTTTTTATTCTGAATTTATTTAACAGAGAGCACATGGTTGACCAAAGTTACAATCTCCATGTTTATAAGGCCCATCTACCATACCCACATGTGACCAGCCACACACAGTATGCCTCTACCTGAAATTTCACCCCTGCCTCTTTTCTCCCAGTCATTGAGAAGTATGCAATGTTACATGATAATTTAAGTTACATCTTCAAGGATACAAAAGAGATAATAAGATCAAGAGAAAAAGGGACTCTTCATATTGAAAGAACGTGTATTTTAAAGTTAGAAAATGGAGTCATCTATTCCTTAGTAAAGTGATCATCAGAATTTAGTTTTTATCCTTCTTAGTCCATGAAATGACATTAAATACAGAATTTTAAATATATAAATACTGTTTCATTTTATTTTCTACACTAATGAGAAATCTACTCTTACTCGTTTGTGTGGAGCCACACTGAGTCCCACTGTAGTTAATGGCAATGGCACATGTCAAACTTATTACCATAATCCAGACTGTGCACTTGGTGACAGAGCCCCAGCATTTCATACTCTTCACAATCATAGATACACCGGGTTTAAAACAAATATCATTAGCTTCAAATTTTAGCTTTATGTTTTCACAAAGCCAAACAATAATATAATACCTATGAAGGATGCATATAATAAAAGGTCAGAAATAATTGGCCACACATCTAGAAAATATTTGAGCAGGATTTTCAAATTATTTCTTTTTAGGTTTTGAGATTATAATAGAATTATACTATTTCCCTTTTTCATTTCCTTTCTATAAAACCCTTATGTATTCCTCCTTGCTCTCTTCTAAATGCATAGCTTCTTTTTATATATACATATATACATATATATTTATTTTTATATAGTAACATATATATCCCCAAACACATAAATGCAGGCTTCTCTGTGAAAGCAATACTACTGGAATGTATGTTTCAGGGCTGACCGTCTGGTACGGAATAACTAATTAGTGTGCACTTCTGTAAGAGAGATAATTTCTTCTGCTCCAAACAATCTTCAGTTTCTTGTAGTTCGTTGTGTAGTGTTGAGGCCAATTGTGCTTTCCTCTGCTGCTGCTAATGTGTCTCTTGCTGCTATTCCTCCTCAGGTCATGTTCAGACAATCAATGTTGGTGAGATTTTACAATGATACTGTAGGCTTTAAAAATTATTTGTTTCATTCTGATCCACTTCATCTACAAAATAATATTGGTGGGGGGAATGTGATGGAATATGTTGAAAATACATTGAAAGGGAAATTTTGTTTAAACTCAGTAGTTGACATTAACAGCTTTTATGACCACAATAAATTACTTAGCCAATGACTAGTTTTCTCACCTGCCTAGGCAAAACCGTATTCTTTTAATTAGAGAGTGTCATGAAGAGTGAAGGTGACAAATATGGAAAGGCTTTCTTTTCAGCAAGAGTAATCACATTTTTCAATTGTTACAATATAAATAATAAACTAATAGACTTGACAGATCAGCATGTATATGGTTATATAAAGAAAAGCTCTAAATATAGACTAATATTTTGATGCATATCTCTGCTGTTTACTCAAATTATTTTGTCAAAAATAAAGTGTTGTATTTATTGGATGACCATGAAGAGACAGATACTAGTTGAAGTGACTGACACACTTGTCTCAATAAAAAGCTCATGAAATGGGCACTATTGTAGTTCCTGTATATGAGAGAAATCAGGCTCAGCGAGACTCCATCACTTTTTAATGGCTATAAACTTTAGTTGCAATGTTAGACCAGATTGGTTTGATCCCAAGCCACATTTTACTTTGAATATCACTGTGTCTCAAATATATATTTCATACATTAAAATGAATCAGTAAAATAGAGAAGATGGCTTATGAAATTGCCAATTTACTGTGTCACCATAGCTATAGAGAGCTTGTTTTGTTTTGTGTGCATGTGAGAAGAATAACTATTAATTACAAGAAGGTTTATTTTTATTTATGAGCACAAAAAGTGTAAGGCAATTTGAAATGGCATTCATGATTATACTTACTTTTACGCATATGTTTCAGTGCAAATGTTTATACAAATGGCATTATTTAAGATTCAAAGCATAGTAACAATTTTAAAATTATTATATATCAAAATCTTAAAACAGGTATAATTGAGAACTGACTTAAAAGATACAGAGTCATGAAAAATAGACCTTGTGCTTTTGCAAAGTGAAATTTCAGATACCAAAAGCCTTACCTTATTGGATGGTCTTGACATATTTTTATAAAGAGGACGCATCATACATCAACGATGTATTATTAAAAGAGAAGTAGTAGCTAACAAGTTTATTCTTTGATGATTTCTAATCATCCAAAGGACTATGTCCAGCACATACAGAATTGGGGGAAAATTCTTCTGATAAGAATCAATGCTTGAAATCTGGTCATTTCTGTGTCTACTTATTAGCTTCTATATGATGACTGATGCTTTCTACATACATAAATATCCATATAAAAGGAAGTAACAATAAATTTATATTGGGAAGAGTGAGATCTGAAAATCAAGCTGAATATAGTGGTTTTCTGGAACCCATTTACGAGGAAAGTATTTAAAAGCTCCATCAGAATGATGTCATTGTCATTAAGTTTGATTAACTCCTCTTGGGAAATGGAAGATGAAATAGATAATAGCGGTAATAATGGATGAAAGTTTCTGAACAATATCAAAATGCCATGTTAAGTAATGCATGGTTGATACCCACATTAGATATTAAATAATTCCTGGTTAACTAACATATGGATGATAGAGCTATATGGGAATAATTAGATATTGCCATTAGATTACATTTTTTACTGTGGTAATGTATTTTCTATATTGAAATATTTGTTAATTTTGACATTTGCATTTTAAGTTTGTGATAATATTCCACTAGAGATTTCTTTACATTTCTATCTTGAGCATAGAACGACTTAATCACATGTATCTATATAACATGTATGTCTGGTGCCCAGAGAAGAGCCATATGGGTGCAGGGAATGCAATATAGGTCTTCTTTAAGAACAGCTGGTTATCTTTACTTCTGAGCAGTCTTTCTATCCCCAAGTGATTTGTTTTATGCACTGATACTAAAATTAAACATAAAACATTAAAACCCCTGTTCTCCTCTTTTGTTTTATAAAAGTTATAATGGTTTGGAATAAGGATGTTGTTTAAGAGCAGAGTGCACAGGCTTTGCTGATTGTCATAATGTGAGCTGTTGGAGAAGCAGCCTGGAATGTGTTAATATGGAGCTCAGGAATAAATGAATGCTAATGCCATATGGTAGATAGGGGCAACCTTTACAAGAGAAGCCCTCAATCTCAGTGTCACATTTTAATTTAAAGAAAGAAGATACATTTAGAAATAAAATTAATCTCAAAAACAGTAGAGATATCATATATCAAACCATAAGACAGAGGAAATAATTTTATGGTTAATGCCAAGAAAAAGTGAGAGAATATGGAAGTAGAGGATGGGTGTCTGCCATGTCTTTAGATGGCAACAGGAGAACAAGCTTGTAGAGACAGAAAGAGTTATCTTCCAAAATCCCACCTTCTGTCTCTAGAATCTCCATTTCTAGTCAACGAACAAACAAAACAAAACAAAACAAAACAAAAACACAACTAATAAATCTGCTTTCGGTTGATTTTTTTTTCTCTTTCTAATCTCTAAAGAGTATAATGAAGTCCAACTTGTAGTTGTTGTTTTTCCTTTTCAAAATCCCTAGGGCCAATATATTTGCTCATTGGTAATCTCTGCATGAAAAAAGGAAAAGCCTATCATTGACAATTTGTAATATCAACAAAAGTTTTATGTCAACTATGGAGGAGCAGAGGAATCTTAGTATCTGTCACTGTCAGTGCAGTAGCCTTAAATGCACAGCCTTGGGGCAATCACAGTGTGCAAGTGGTCTCTATCTCAAATGAGCATCTCTTTTGTCACTATAATGTTAGAATGTATAAGTGTACATGGTGTTCCAGGGACTGACAGATGAGCTCACATAGTTTTCAGAAAAAAGAACACACACTACAAATAACTGTTCGGTATTTCCACACTTATATAGTTAGTCTCCAACATTTATGCATGCTCTACAAAATATGATACAAACACTTTAACTCAGAGATATTTGTATGTCAGTTGAACTTACTTGTTGACTTGATATTCTCAGAAATGTGTTATATTTCTTGTGAGCTACTAAAAGTAATCCACCTGAGGAATGTGTATGAGAGGACTGTGGGAATTTAAATTTCTTATTGTACATCTATCACCTCTTATATTCTTTAGGGTTGTTTATCTTAGCACCATTTAAAGTCATTTGTGATATTGCATTTATTTTTCCCTCATATTTACAACCAGAGATTCTCTGTATGTGTATAATTTCATCAATGTTACATGTAATATTTAACTTTGAAAGAGAACTCATTTACTGTTTTATATATATTCTTATTCTCTCTGTCTGGAGCTCAGACAAAGTCCAATATTGTCTGTGTTATGGATTCAAAGGATGATGAAAGACATTTCAAGGCAGAGAAATGTTTGCTTTGAGTACAGTATAGGATTGATATATGAAGCATTACAAGTATAGGATTGATATATGAAGCATTACAAGTATAGGATTGATATATGAAGCATAGGATCTTCAAGGTAATCTCCATAATCTCGTAATTAAGCAAATTACTCATCTTAATGTGTAGTCGTATAGAGGATTCATAATACAAAAGTAGCATTGATTTGTTGGCTTTGGTATCTACCTGTGAATTTCCAGGATTCAACAACTAACAAATGTCAATATCCCTTAGATGGTGTCAGCTCAAAGTCATGAGAAATAAGGAAAATGGATGTGTCTAGACATCATTAAAAACCTAACCTTTCAAGTAAAATCTATTCTGTCCCATGGTTCTCAATAAGTATATGTTATCCTATTGAAATGCTACAATTATTGCATTATGCATTACTATATCCTTGCTATAAAAGTTATTATAAGTTGTATATTAATTGGTCAAATAATTAAGAAAGTTGAGAAAAATTGGCCTATTCTAAGCTGAAATTCCTCTGGTATTTATCCATTCAGCCATGTAGCCTTGAATGCCTCTGTTCAAAGAAATTAATACCTAATAAAAATCATGTAACTCTGTGAAGATTCGGCATTTTAAAAATTAGTTTTATTTTATATGCTTGAAAGTTTTGCGTGCATGAGTATATGTGCATCACATATGTACCTGATGCCTGCCAAAACCAAGAGAGGGCACTGAGTCTCCTAGAACTTATACTGTTTATGAGTCACTATGTGAACAGAGATCCTCTCTCAGAGCAGCAAATGCTCTTTACTGCTGAGCCATCTTTCCAGCCCAGTATGTGACTTTCTTATAAACATAACAATAATAGTATTAGCAGCAATAAAAATCTCAAAGCATTTATATAGCCACTGATGTTAAGAAGTTTCAAAATCCAAGTGGGTTCTTTTAGCCACATTGTGTGCGAGAACAAAGCAGGTATTTTTATATTCATTTACCAGAAAGAAAAACAGGATCAGAGAGTTTATAGGACTTCTATGAACTCACCCAGCTAGAATCCAGCTAATAAGAATGTAAGCAGCAAGAAACTAGCATTAAAAGGAAATCCCCTAATCCAAGTACAATGATCCAAACAATGATGGATTAGCTAATCATTTATGCACTGGCAGCCCTTATTAGTGAAGTTAGTTTTAAGGTATTTGAGAATATGTTAAATTTACAAGTCTGCATATAGTAAATTTCTAAACCACAAACTTATGACTAGAAACACTTTCAGCATTGTCAAGGAATTACTGGTTTCCTCAGTGTCTGTGTGGGCCTTTTCGGTTGTTTTCATCATTAAGTTATTCCACTCTGTGGTGTCTGTAGACCAGTTTCAGCTTGAATAATACTGTTATTTCTTTGGTTGTTTAATAAGAAGTGAGCTGTTGAGAGCATCTCGTATCTGGCATGTAAAACATTTAGCATTATTTTCTGTTAAATATTTATTATTGTGTGTTTTTCATCCTGAAACAACTCAATTCATAAATTAAATAAAAATACTATATCCAATGACTTTTTAGTTTAATAAATGCTGAACCAAACTTATAAAGGCTCAGTTTCATGAACAAGAATAGTGTTGTTCCAGATCCATTAAGTCTGATCAATCTGAGCATAAAGTAGTTCACTTGTTTGATGCTTAAGTAAAGGATTTAAACAAAATTTTGCTATGTGTTTGTTATCTATAGCACAAGCAAGGGATGAGCAGGAAGGTAATACAATCATTGAATCTCATAGTGGTGGGGATTTGGCCAAGAAGATAAAACACAGATAGGATAGACTAAAGTAATTCACAGAAAGACTTAACTGAAGGGGCCAAAAAAGAATGGAGGCTGATATACTAAAATGGTAAACAGTAAGACTTCTGAGCACAACATACACCAGAATGGGTGAGGGAGAGCCTAGCAACCTCTCCGGAATATTTGAATAAAGAGAGAAATTCATTATTAGTTCCTTATGAGAACTCCCACTCACCTTCATATATTGACAGAACGAGTTATATAGGAAGACACTATTTAAAACAAGATCAACAAAATTTGTCCAGCACAGCAGGCTGAATGCAACGAAATATTAGCATGAAGCACTATGGACTCTGGAAACCCATTTTAAGTCATAAATCATGTTTCCTTTTTCATTTTGTGTGAAAAATATGAAGTTTTGTGAAAGATGTATGGGTCAGATCTTCAATACTACTTTAAGTTCTATTTGTGTAGGTGGGTGAAAGGATGTTAGAAGTGTGTATCCTTAAGCATGTGTACATGGAGAACATGAATGTCAATGCCTGCAGGGGCTAGAAGGCATGGAATACTATGACCTTGGAGATGCTGGTGGTCTTAAGCAGTTGTATGAGTGCTGAGAAGCCTAATTGATCCTCTTTAAGATCAACAAATGATCTTAATTGCTGACCCTTCATTCCAAGCCCCTTCTTTTCTTGATGATTAAAACATTTGCAGCAAAGCATGTTTCTTTACCTGCTTTATGAGATATTTAATCTATATTTATTATAATCCTGAAATCACCACTAAGGTATAAGTACTATTATTAATAAATCCATTGTAGTGATTATGACATAAATATTTTACATATTCTATCCAAATTATAGATCTGATAAAAAGAGACAAAATACTTAAATGAAAATTTTACTTAAGAATACTCCCAAATGAAATTAACCAAACTGTTATACCAAAATTAAATATGTGACATTTTCCACAAAATATTGTACATATCAATATATTTTGTACAACATATCTAATAGTTCTTGAAATTTTTAAAATGCTATTGATGATAATCACTATATTTTCCATTCCAGCAGTTTTCTTTGTTAAAATAATATTGGCTTATATTTCCATATTCGACAAAAGATTCAAAAGTAAATCTTTGTTTTGTCAATGCATAGCTGTCATTTATTTCTATTTTAGACATTACTTACTTTTCAAAGGTAATTCATCTTATTTGAAAAGAACGTGTGGTTGTACACATTTGATTTGGATCATCTTTGACAAGTGATTAATGAAGCTATATATGATATCTAAACACATTCTGTCACTTCCCCGCCTCTCATTATTATGGCAGTGATGGTGTCTCTTTGTGCCTTCTCTTTTTTCCCCAATAGGCTGTTTATTATTCCAGTTGGAGTAATCAATTAAAGAAAATAGAGATTCATTTAATAAAACTGTTTCCTGCTAATCCCAGCACCTTTTCCTTTGCATGATTTTCACATCTGTTTTTGAAAACTGTTTTTTTTTTTTTTTGGTTGTTGTTGTTTTTTGTTTTTTGTTTTTTTTACTGGAGACATCAGTTCGAGGGATTTAATATAATGTATACCCATATTCTTGCTGATTGTTCCCATCTGTGAAGCCTGCAAAGCTTTTCTACTGATTGCTCAGAGAGTCTAAGAGACTGGTTATAAACCTCAGTGGAAAGGCAATGGTCCAGACCCAAGAAACCCTATTTGACTCCTGAAAATACAGTTCCACTCTTATAATTATTTCCACTGGACATATTTTCACATAGGCAGGATTTCCACTAGTAATTAAAGCGACACTGGAATTTTCTGTTCCCACTTTAGGCTAGATATAGGACAGTCCTCACAGCTAAATCACACTGAATCTCAGCATTTCAGACACTGGATCAGCTTTTTTACTATGGGAGTAAGAGCCCCTTTAAAACACCTTTAAGCTCATAGAATCACCAATGTTTTAATTTTATATTAACATAGATTCAGAAGTAATAGGATAGTAAAAACATGATAGAATATTTTATAGTGAGAAAATATTTTTTGCAGTATACAGTTTTGGATATTTTCTACAGAGTATACTATTTATGTATTGTTTAAATATAGATTTATAAATTTTTCTTTAAAAATGTTTAATTTTATTTATGTGAACCTGTGTGTCTGTATATGGCCATGGAAGCTGGAAGAGGGCTTTGGATTCTCTGAAATTGAAGTCATAGGTATGCCACAGGAATGAAACACAGATCCTCTGCGAGACTAGCAAGTGCTCTTAACCAGTGAGCCATGTTGTCTATTCCCTATAATATGAGATCACATTTAAATCATAAGATTTGTTTGTGTGAATTATTATTGCTCTCTGAGTTCTTTCTTTTCTCCTCCTTCTCCTCCTTCTTCTTGAAGGAAAAGTCAACAAACAGCCTTTGAGTAAAAAGAAATATATATATATATATATATATATATATATATATATATATATAT
>NC_034593.1:19223109-19241361 GCF_900095145.1 Mus pahari | reverse complement strand
TATATATATATGCTCCTTTAAAAATTATTTGAGACAGTTTGGAAAATATAACAGGAATATTTATATTGTCTGTGGTAACTGGTTCAATTACGTTGAATCTTCACTTTCGGGATGAAGAAAATTAAGAAAGTAAGAGGAGAAAAATCATTTGCTTTGGTTGTGGGATGACTCTGAGACAAATTAGTAGGTAATTAGGTAAAACCACTAGACAGTAGATGCTGTAGGTTGT
Source organism: Mus pahari (assembly GCF_900095145.1). Classification (NCBI taxonomy): domain Eukaryota; kingdom Metazoa; phylum Chordata; class Mammalia; order Rodentia; family Muridae; genus Mus; species Mus pahari. Next base: position 19,241,132 of record NC_034593.1, on the reverse strand, counting down.
TTATGAACCTTTATAGAGGCAAGGACTCTTAAGATTCTTCCATAACAAGAGAAAGAAAGAAAAGGCTATATATTGCTCTTAAATTCCTTACCTTATAGACTAGACATTGTGACAGAATGGAGTGTGGGTGGGTGGGTATACTTGTATTCTATATCTGTGTGTGCTGACGCGTTGGAATTCAGTAATGTATTTGGACTATACAATGACAGAGAACCAGGAATGAGCTTGAGTCAATCTAAGGCATCTTAACCAGTATTTCTGTGAGGAGGGCTTCAGGTGACACATCATATGGATGGAACCTTTGGTCATCAGAAGTCACTAGAATATGCTGTTTGAAGGGACATTCCTATTTAAAAAAAAAATTGGATTTATGGCATTTTGTTTAGAAGAAACATAGTCAGGTGATTTATTCAAATACAATAGAGTATCAAAGTAGAAGAGAAAGAATAGAAAGAATGCAAGCTTCCTCAGAATGGGTTTGGCAGAGGAAGATGAGCTTGGGATAATTAGGAGTCGGACATTTTAAAAAAGTCTTTTTAATCAGAATCTGTTTGATATGTGTGTGTGCGTGTGTGTGTGTGTGTGTGTGTGTGTGTGTGTGTGTGTGCATGAACATACATACATAATCACTAATAATGCTCCATCTATGAATGTGTAATGAAGTGTGATTGTCAATATAAGCTGTCTGTTTGACTGAATTTAGAATTGCCAAGGGAACAATCACCTAGGCATATTTATGGGGATGCTTGTAGACCAGGTTGATAAAGAAGAAATACATTATTCCATAGGGTGGACGACAGACTGAATCCAAAGCAAAAAGATGAAGTCCAAACATTTATCCTTCGGCATCCTGACTAAAGATGCAATGTGAACAGCAATGTTCCTCTGCTGCTGCTAGAAGGGACTGACCCTGATGCACAGAATCCCCTTGAAGCCTAAGCTCAGGCCAACACTTCTTTTCTTACTTTGATCAGGTATTTTGCCACAGCAATGAGAAATCAATGTCTGCCTGAGATTCTTAAAGAGTTTGAACTTAACAGCAACTTGGCCATCAGGATAAGAATGAAGTAGCAAGATGAAAAGAATATATAAAATTACTATATCATCTACCAGTTCTTGTCCAGATACCTTGCTTTTAGTTAATTATCTATATATAAGAGCTATTGAATGGGAAACATAGTACCCGTTCATTTAATTTTAAAATGCATTTATTTTAAGAATCATTCAAATTGGTGGATTTCAGTATGGCATTTCCACAATGCTTGTTTGAAACCCTGAGTTTCCCCTTCCATTACCTGCTGCTATTCCTGTCCCCTTTCCTGCTGGTCCCTGTAACTTCTATTCTGCTTTCAGATGACATGTATATTGTTCTATTTTTCTCTCTTGCTTTTCCTTAGAAAAATCTCTCTTTTGTTTGTTTTGGTCTATATGCATGTATAAAACTAAAGACTGTGATACATGTATGAGTGAAGTCATGGTCTTACTCTTTCATAGTCTGGGTCTCTTCACTTAATAACTTCCAGTTCCATACATTTTCCAGAGTACGTCCTGTTTTGATTTTACTTTTTAGCTGAATAAACCCCATGGTGTATAGCCAACCCCCTCCCCATTATATACTGCGGACTGTATTTCCTGGTTACTGTAATCAGCAGTGAACACAGATAAGCAAATATCTGTAGCTATGAGAGGACTTAGAGTTCTATAGGTATAAGCCAGGAGTGTAAAATTGGGGCATATGGTACTACCACTTTTTCTTTTCCAATTCACTTTCAATATTCCCTCATAAAATAAATAGATGGATTATATAGTATTTGAAGACTTCTTCAAATACATTTTCTTTCTTATATATCTTACTTTGCATAAGATTGACATTTTTCTTATTATAATAATCCTAATATATAATGGATTTATTTGTTTTGGAGATAGGGTCGCATGTAGTCAAGACTGAAATCAAACTAGCAATGTATTTTACAGTGACCATGAATTTCCAGTAATCCTGCTTCTACTTCCCAAGGATAAGGATTACAGGAGTCTACCACCATATGAGTCCTATAGATTTAAAAATTTATAGTTATATATTTTCATATTGTTGATTTATATTTCACTAATTTGACTTAAAGACTAAATATTTTACAGTCTCACTTTTCCGAAACATTATTTCCAGTATTTCATTTACCCAATGTCTACTACTGCACAAAAAGTTGTAAAAGAATATTCCAGAAATAAATGACCATTAAGCCTTAGAATTTTAACTATCTGAGGAACACTTTAGCATCTTTTGCCATACAAATACACCTCCCTTTTTTGGAATGAGAATCCTCCTTTTCCCATCTTGATTTTTAGTGATGCATGCCCTTCATCAGCCAGTCGTGATCCTGGCTATCAGGGTGATTACAGAAACATCTCAAGGTATAGTTGTTGTTATTGTGTATGTAGCTATTGCTGTTCTTTTGTTTTTAAAATTTTTTATTAGATATTTTCTTCATTTACATTTCAAATGTTTTCTCAAAAGTTCCCTATACCCTACCCCACCCTGCTCCCTAACACACCCCCTCCCACTTCCTGACACTGGAATACCCCTGTACATATAATGTTCTCAAGACCAAAGGCCTCTCCTCCCATTAATATCCTACTAGGCCATCCTATGCTACATATACAACTAAGGACACAAGCTCTGGGGGGTACTGGGTAGTTCATATTGTTGTTCTACCTATAGGGTTGCAGACTCCTTTAGCTCCTTGGGTACTTTCTCTAGCTCCTACATTGGAGGCCCTGTGCTCCATCGAATAGATGACTGTGAGGATCCATTTCTGTGTTTGCCAGGCACTGGCATAGCCTCACAAGAGATAGCTATATCAGGGTCCTGTCAGCAACATCTTTCTGGCATATGCAATAGTGTCTGGGTTTGGTGGTTGTTTATGGGATGGATCCCCGTGTGGGGCAGTCTCTGGATGCTCCTTCCTTCTATCTCAGATCCTAACTATGTCTCTGTAACTCCTTCCATTGGGTATTTTGTTCCCCATTCTAAGAAGTAATGAGGTATCCACACTTTGGTCTTCCTTCTTCTTGAGTTTCAAGTGTTTTGCAAATTTTATCTTGGGTATTCTAAGTTTCTCGACTAATATCCATTTATCAGTTAGTTCATATCATGTGTGTTCTTTTGTGATTGAGTTAACTCACTCAAGATGATATCCTCCAGATCCATTCATTTGCTTAAGAATTTCAAAATTCATTGTTTTTAATTGCTGTATAGCACTCCATTGAGTAAATGTAAATGTTCATTTTCTGTATCTATTCCTCTGTTTAGGGACATCTGGGTTCTTTCCAGCTTCAGGCTATTATAAGGCTGCTATGAACATAGTGGAGCATGTGTCATTATTACAAGTTGGAAATTCTTCTGGGTATATGCCCAGGAGAAGTATTGCTGGATCTTCTGGTAGTACTATGTTCAATTTTCTGAGGAACCACCAGACTGATATCCAGAGTGGTTGGACCAGCTTGCAATCCCACCAGCAATGGAGGAGTGTTCCTCTTTCTCCACATCCTTGCCAGCATCTGCTGTCACCTGAATTTTTGTTCTTAGCTGTTCTGACTGGTGTGAGGCTATTGTTGTTCTTAATTGTGCCTCAAATGTAGGACCAGTCACATTGGAATTAGATGCAAAGTGAACTATGGACTATTACTCAGGGTAAAGCAGAGTTGCTAAAGATGTTTTGAGAGAGAATAGAGAGTGAATAACTAGACATGATTTTCATAGAAATTTTTATACAATATGACTATGGTTCTTTTTAGTAGTTAATATAAATATTATACTCTCCCTAATTTATTTATTATATTTTATTTTATGAATATTTTCATGGGAAAATCACACTATATCAGTTTAATTACTCTGGAAAGTGTGACTTCAACTTAATGGACTAGATCTTCTGCCAAATGACAAAAATAAAATCATGTAAGGATTTCAAATCATTTAAATAATATGCATACGCAGTGCATAATACATAGAATAAAATAATTGTTTATAACCAACCTTTTAAATAAACATTAAAATGATTGTAAAGTAAATATTTTGGAGGTAGAAATATGTACTATAAATGAAGTGAAGTGGAATTAGTGCTGTTATTCCTTTATTTAAAGTTCCCAAAAGATCAATAATACCGTAACACATGATGTCTTCATTTTCACTTTTCTCTGCTCATCTGTAAAGCCTCTAGTGAAAAGACAAACAGAGCTCTTGCTCTCTTGCTTTCTCTTGCTCTTGCTCTTCCCTTTCCCTCTTCCCATTTTCTTCCCCCTCTCTCTCCCCTTCTCTCTCTATTTCTGTCTTTCTCTGCCTCTACTACCCACTTAACTGTCCTTCCCATGCCCTTAATAAACTCTATTCTTTATTTATTAAAAAATAAAGGAAAATAGAATAGTAAATTTTATATGAAAACTTCCAAATATCACAAGGCCATTCACTTCCTAAATTATTTTGTTACTAGTACTGCTATTTTAATATGTTGAACATCTAGTTTTTGGTGTAATACATAGCTACACTTTTTTTATTTCTTTTTTTTCCAATTTTTATTAGGTATTTACTTCAGTTACATTTCAAATGCTATCCCGAAAGTCCCCTATACCCTCCCCCCCACCTGCTCCCCTACCCACCCACTCTCAATTCTTGTCCCTGGTGTTCCCCTGTACCGGGGTATTTAAAGTTTGCAAGACTGAGGGGCCTCTCTTCCCAATGATGGCGGACTAGGCCATCTTCTGCTACATATGCAGCTAGAGACACGAGCTCTGGGGGTACTGGTTAGTTCATATTGTTGTTCCACCTACAGGGTTGCAGACCCCTTCAGCACCTTGGGTACTTTCTTTAGCTCCTCCATTGGGGGCCATGTGTTCCATCCAATAGCTGACTGTGAGCATCCACTTCTGTGTTTGCCAGGCACTGGCATAGCCTCACAAGAGACAGCTATATCAGGGTCCTTTCAGCAAAATCTTGCTGGCATATGCAATAGTGTCTGGGTTTGGTGGNTGNTTATGGGATGGATCCCCGTGTGGGGCAGTCTCTGGATGCTCCTTCCTTCTATCTCAGATCCTAACTATGTCTCTGTAACTCCTTCCATTGGGTATTTTGTTCCCCATTCTAAGAAGTAATGAGGTATCCACACTTTGGTCTTCGTTCTTGAGTTTCATATGTTTTGCAAATTGTATCTTGGGTATTCTAAGTTTCTGGTCAAATATCCACTTATCAGTGAGTGCATATCTAGTGACTTCTTTTGTGATTGGGTTATCTCACTAAGGATGATATACTCCAGATACATCCATTTGCCCAAGAATTTCGTAAGTTCATTGTTTTTAATAGCTGAGTAGTACTACACTTTTAACTCATAGAAATTCACCAAACTTTGTGCTTTTGAAAACTGAAAAATTTCATCTTTGTAAGTTCTTAAAGACATGTTATATGAATTTGTGCGTTCTTCTCATTGGTCTTATATTTATTATAGCAGAAAAAAAAGTGCAACAAATGTATAAAATGTGATGCATGTCCCACATGCTATACTAATAGCTTTGCTTCACTTCTGTTGCATTCTTATACAATTTTATAAATTTGGAAGCATGTACTATTGAACACAGCAGATTATGATAATTTTTATTGATTTGAAATTCAATCATTTACTTACATTGGATAGAATTTCATAGTATTAATTGGTTAATTAAGTTGAGTATATGATCTCATTTAATTTCAAGTAGATACTTTAAGACATACTGCTGGTGGCAAAATTGTAATAATCTCACCCTTTCTCCCTTTTAAGGAACATTTATAGACTGAATCAATTAATCTTGCTCAACCAAATCAACCTTAGTTTTGACAATCTAAAGTTCCCTTTTCTTTCGTGCCTTCCAATATATTCACTGTACAGAAGGAGTTGTGAGCAGTTGACTGAATGTAAACTGTGCCTCCTCAAATCTGAATAATAATTTTCAGTTTATTCTGACAGCTCAGATTGTATTTTCTAAGCGTGGCGAATCAAAAAAAGTAAACAAAAATAATTTGTCTCTCACCCAGATCATTAGTAATTTAACACAATAACTGATAAGTAGGAGTCTCTGGAAGCTAGGGTCAGTCTAGAAATGCCAGTAATCTCCTCCCAACTGCTCTCCATTTAGTACTTTGAAAGTTCTGTAATGAATAACACATCATATTTTGTAAAGGTTCAGGTCTTGTGCTTTCTTGGTTATAAGTCAAACTATTATCATCAGGAGAAGTCAGAGCTCCTCTCTCAAAAGTAACAAAAAGTAAGATGTTTTCATTTTTTCCTAAAACTAGCTTCTGCTAAATGTTTCTGTGATCCATTTCTCCATTTTGTTAATGGGCCAAGCAGTAGCTTTTTCACTTAATCTTTCCAAATGTTTCTGCACGGATCTTTTCTTTCCAGTGGGTATCATTTCTAGTGGGTATCACGGCTAGTCACACAAGAGAGCTGATTGTTTATGAAGCCATCCTGGCTGTTGAACAAAGCTTTGTTACTACTGCTCTGCAATTGCTCTGGAACTCAGTAAAACCACCAGCCCTCTTCTTCCTCCACAGAGTACTCGCAGTTGCCAAATTAAATAATATTCCATCAGTAAGTGTTCTTGGAAATTTTGTACATGTTTGGTTTCATGATATTTACATTGTTTAATCGTACAACTGAAATTGATTCCTATTCTTGGAAGTGGTTTTTGTTTACAAAACTCGAGGATGTTTGTAGATGGTAATAATACCTGACTGCTTTAATCACAAAAGACCTTTATATAATGAGCTTGAATTTTTATTTATTGTGTGTGTATATATCCTTAAATGTTTCAATAACAGTATAATTATTCATTCATTAATTGGACAAATATGTGGCATCTCCTATGTACCAGAATGTAAAATCTGGACTTCTGATCCAGGTATCTACATACTTGATGAGAGAAATGGATAACAGTTAATAGGGTTAATAATAAAGTCAACAGTGGTTAACAAATGATAGCTGAGCAATATGATATGCTGGTATTTAAGACATGCTAAAAGGGTTGTAACTGCCTATGTCATGAGGTAAATAAATAAATAAATAGATAGATAGATAGATACATAGATAGATAGATAGATAGATAGATAGATAGATAGATAGATAGATAGATATCAACACCACCCTCCATCCAAAAATCCCAGAAACCCTCTTAGATGAGTTTCTAGAATACTTACATTAAGATTTTAATTTTCTGGCATACCCGCAGCTGGACCCCTACAGTCCTATATGTCCTATTAGGGAAGAAGGGAAAAGTGTGAGGAGAAGAAGCCCCTAAAAGCAATGTTGATCTTGACTTTACAAGCCCCAAAGCCAGTTTGAGCTTTATTATTAGTGTAATGAGAAGGGCCCCAAAAGTTTGAAATTAGAAGCAATTAATCTTGGGGAGGAGGGTGCTATACTTTCAAGACTGGTCTGTTGTTACTTTGTAAAAATACTCTTCATTCTGCTAGCTTCATAATCACATTCAATTCAGTGAGCCATGAGATACAAATTCAAGCATTTACTGTATGGGGTATTTAGCCCACCCTTAATTATTTATACAATTAGCTGTTTATTTTATTTTGTTTTTCAACTTGACACAATGACAGCCAGCTGTGCAGTATTTAAAACAAGGAAAAACAAACAAACAAAAGACCAACCATAAGCAAGCCATGAAAATCAAGGCACTAATCAGTCTTGCTCAATGGTTCAGTTACAGGTCCCTAGTGTGATTTACATTAGTGGTGGATTATAAATTATAAGCTGAAATAAACACTTTGCTTCACAAGTTGCCTTTGGTCATAGTTTTTATCACAATAGAAACCAAACTGGGTCACCATTCCCTATTTAAAGGACACATCAAAATGTATACCACATTATATATAATAACATGGTATTTTTACAAAACCTCTCTTGGATAGATTATACGGGATGATACTAAAATGTAAGATTGTTAGATTCAATAATAAGATAATTTAAAAAGGAATTAATGAATGCACCCTGGAGAATGGTCTAATACAATGTGCTTTTCTTAAAAATTTGTAACATATCAAAATATAATTTCATTACCAAACTGTGTTGGATGTTTTTTATGTCAACTTGGCACAAGCAATGTTTACCTGAGGGAAGGGCGTCGCAATTGAGGATGCACGCTCATAGGATGTGACTGTAGGCAAGCCATTTTCTTAATCAATGATTTATTGAGAAGGGCCCACCCTATTTGTGGTGGTACTACTCCTGGGGTTGTGGTTCTGGGTTCTATAAAAAAGCAGGCTGAACAAGCCATTAGCAGTGAGCCAGTAAACAGCACCCTTCTATGGCTTCTGCATCAGCTCCTGCCTATATGTTGGCATTCTGTTTAGTTCCCAACCTCAGTTCCTTCCATGATAAACAGAGATGTGAAAGCTTAAGCAAGTTTTTCCCATCATTGTCATCGTAGCAATAGTAACTTTAAAAATGTCAGATGAATTTAATAATAAAAACTCCAAGTGATATCTATGTTGCATGCTTAGCATAAAATGAAATACACCTTACATTAATAATTTAAACAAACCGCAACAAAAGAGCTCTCTCTGTGTACTATAAATTAGCTGGATTTAGCATGTTAAGTTTATCTGTTATCAGTTGCTCCTTCCTTTGCTAACTCTGCTAGACTGGTAATAGTACGCATTATGGTACTTCTGGAGTTCAGATAACAGCTGGAGCTTGGTGATGCGCAGCTTAGACAGCTGCATGCAGGTGTTTCTCTGCTGCTCAAAAAAAAAAAAAAAAAAAAAAAAAAGTGTGTTTATGTACACCGCAGCACTCAGGGATCCCAGCAATAGCTTTAAACTACTTGTTAGCATTTGAAGATATTTGAATGAATAATCAGTCCTTCTAATTTTCAGAAAGGTACAGCTTTATCGATTCTGAGCTCCTGGATATTTAATAAAAATTGTTACCATCATTTAATTTTTTCAGATCTAACCTTAATCAGCTTTAGCAACAGCCAAAATAACCCTTAACTTCTAATATTTAAATTTCCTTTAACACTTTCCATTTAGTTTTAATTTTTAAATTTAAATTTGCTTAAATTTATTGACCATTCTCAGCCCACGCCCTCTTACACTCTCCCCACAATTATCTTTCCTGTGTTTATATCTGTCTTCTTTTGTGTCTTGGTAACTTGTGTTAACCAAGGACATCTGCATGACTGCTGTGGCAGAAGCATCCTTGGGCTGTTGATTGCCTCAACAGATAGTAATGCCTCCCTATCCCAGTCTATTTATAGCTCAGAAGTGAAAGTAGAATTCTGTGTCTTTTCCCCTTCTTCCATACCCTGCCTTGCCTGACTGTCGATCAGGCTGCTCTTCAGTGGTACTAGCAGGGATAACTACAATTGGTGTGAGTTAATGATCAGAGTAGGTGTATCATGTCTAGGAAATAATGGTCCATAGCCCTTCACCCTATCTCTTAACATACTTTCAATTCCTCTTCTAAATTATTTCTTGAGATTTAGAAGGGGTGGTACAAGTTTGTTTGTTTGTTTCTTTGTTGGCTAAGCCCACATCTGTTATTTATTTTCTGGGTTTGGGGCAGCTGAGTTTTTAAATTCACCACTGTTCATCGTAAGGAGAGTCATCATTCCCAAGTGTGGTTAATCAGTGGACTTGGAAGCTATAAACAATTTCTATTGATGTCATCAGCACAATACAACTTCCAGGCAAAACAGATGTAACAGCCCAGAGGGAGGAGGTGAGTGAGCAGAGGACAGGGGAGCTTCTCCTTCTCTTCTCAGGCAGTGTTACAGCTCCTGTGCTATAGACGTCCTGAGATGATGGAGTAAGTCTCATAATCTTTATTAATTCTGGATAGGATTTTTTTTTTATATAGTTTTGGGGTGAGTTTGTCTGACAACAGGTACTTCCTATTGGCTTGGCCTGAAATGCCTCATCTAATAAGGAAGAACTTATAGGCACTGCCCCTAGTGATTGATGGCCACAACTCTCTCTATGAGGGCTATGGCTACACAACAGAGACCTGGAGTAAGGGGCAAGCAAAGCTCCTACCATCCCTTCAGGGTCCCCAGGGCTTCTAGCCTTAGCTTAACCTTACCTGGCTTCCTTGGGCTTCTAGCCTTAGCTTGACCTTACCTGGCTTCCTCTCGTGGTGCACCAACCCACACTGTAGAAAACAAACTGATAGAAATTAAGCCTCCGCAGATGATCTTTATGTCTCTTAGCAACGACAGTTTTTAAACCAAGGTAATTAATTCTTCCCTATAACGTTGTTATAATAGTACTGTACATTAAAACACCAAGCGAATAGGAGATGTGAAACACAAATTCGTTAAATCTCTTTTTTGTCTCTACTGATGCTGTTGTTGTTTGTTTTGCTTTTTGTCTTAAAAGCTTTCCTTTTTTTGCACTAGTTTTCTTAGCAGACTCCTATCTATATTTTATTAAATATGGAATTTATATAGATTCCTATTTTTACCATAAATTTCTATTATTGTGTGATGCATTTTCAACATATGGTGCTGGTTCAACTGTAGGTTAGCATGTAGAAGAATGCAAATTGATCCATTCTTATCTACTTGTTTAAGCCCAAGTTCAAGTGGATCAAGGTCCTTCACATAAAAACAGATGCACTAAAACTAATAGAAAAAAAAAAAAAAAAAAAAGCGGGGAAGAGCCTCGGACACATGGGCACAGGGGAAAGTTTCCTGAATAGAACACCAATAGCTTATGCTCTAACATCAAGAATAGACAGATGGGATCTCATAAAATCTCAAAGCTCCTGCAAGGGAAATGACACTGTCAATAGTATAAAATGGCAACTAACAGATAGGGAAAAGATCTTTACCAATCCTTCATCTGATAGAGGGCTAATATCCAATATATAAAAAGAATTCAAGACTAATAGACTGAATATGTAAATAGGACCCAACATGTTGCTGCACACAAGAAAAACACTTCAGTAATGAAGACAAAACACTACATCAGAATGAAAAATAGGGAAAAAAAAATTCCCAAACAAATGATCCCAAGAAACCAGCTGGAGTAACCATTCTAATATTGAATAAAATTGACTTTCAACCAAAACTTATCAAAAAAGATAAGGAAGGAAACTTCATACTGATTAAAGGAAAAAAATCTACCTAGTTGAACTCTCAATTCTGAACATCTATGCTACAAATGCAAGGGTACCCACATTCATAAAGAAACATTACTAAAGCTCAAAACACATATTATACCCCACACAATAATAGTGGGAGACTTCAACATCCCACTCTCAGCAATGAACAGATCATGGAAACAGAAACTAAACAGAAACACAGTGAAATTAATAGAAGTTATGAACCAAATGGATCCAACAGATATTTATATACCATTTCATTCTAAAGCAAAAGAATAGACTTTCTTCTGAGCACCTCAAGGTCCATTCTCCAAATTGACCATATAACTGGTTACAAAACAGGCCTCAACAGATGCAAGAAGATTTTAATAATACCAAACAGATTACCACGGACTAAGGCTGATCTTAAACACCAACAAAAACAACAGAAAGCACAAATATCCATGAAAACTGAATAATACTCTACTTAGTGATAACTTGGTCAAGGAAGAAATAAAGAAAGAAATTAACGGTTTTTTTGAATTCAGTGAAAATAAGGACACATCATATCAAAACTTATTGGACACAATGAAATCAGAAGTAAGAGGAAAACTCATAACTCTAAGTGCCTCCAAAAAGAAACTAAAGAGAGCTTACACTAACAGCTTGACAGCACACTTGAAATCTCTAGAACAAAAAGAAGCAAATACACCCAAGAGGACTAGACAGCAGGAAATGATCAAACTCAGGGCTGAAATCAACCAAATAGAAAGAAAAAGAACTATACAAAGAATCAACAAAACCAGGAGCTGGTTTTTTGAGGAAATCAACAAGATAGATAAACCTTTATCCAGACTAACCAGAGGGCACAAAGATAGTATCCAAATTAATAAAATCAGAAATGAAATGGGAGACATAACAATCAAATATATCTTATAATTATTATTCTGTCTGTTGAATATTAACAGTTGAAAATATTAAAATTGTGTTCTACAAACATCATGGAAATATTATTGATAATTTTTCTCACAGTGCTTGAAATTAGCATTTTCTTAATGTTTACCTTCAATGAGTTTTTGCTATTTTCAAACTTTTAAAATATACTTAATGATATAATAATTTCTCTTCTAGAAACACTGATTATCTTTTTTAAGTAAACTGATTGTTAGACAATGTACACTGACATATAATGTGCTTTAAATATTCTCTCACTATGTCAGGTATATAAAGGCTTTTGAATATATTTCTTCACTATTCATTTTTAATATTTTATGCTCTTTTACTTTTCTTAACTCCCTAGAATATTTTGTATGTTTTGAAACAATTCAGTATTCAATGTTAGATACAGAAACATCAGTTATGGATAATATTAAATATGCATTAATAATATTTTTAGGGTATGACAGGATATGAATATAAAAATTGAACAATTTTTATGTATCATTTGATTGATGTACAAAATACATTTAAATAATAAAAAATTAAGAAAAAGAAAATCATATATATATATATAGTACATACACATACCCATCCATGCCAAAAATCCATGAAATGTTATGATAATGAGTATACAGTTCCATTTCTCAGGTATTTTTAGTTATATTTTACATAAGCTGATATCAAGGAAAAATTGAAAAGATTCCAGTCTTATTGTACCTTAAGTAAATACATGAGGGAAACCTATTTCACGAAGTTCAATATTTATGAACCGGTCTAGAGTTATTCTTTCCATTTTTAGGACAAGGATCTAAATGATAAAACCACAATAAAAAGCTTTTTTATTTCCCTCGATGAACTTTTTGTACTTTAAAAGGCAGAGAAAACAGTTTTAAGGAGATTTACTGAAGATGCTGTTTGTTTATTTCCTCAGTAGCAAAGCTAATTTATATCACTTACTTGAGTACTCCATAGGTTTGCCTGCCTGCCTCATAACTTTCCCATAAGAAGACATATTCCAACTTAAATCATCAGATATAATCCTATTCTCTAAGGTCAAGGCTGTTGCAAGTGTGATAAGTGCCATAAAGACACATTTCTAAATTTCTAAAGAGAAATTGATGCCTGTGTTGAAATGCATATCTGAAAAAAAAAAAAAACTTTATTTAAAAATTCAAACCATCCACCTTATCTGTATTACTCTAGGGGATCCTGACTTTGCTAAACTTGTCCTTTAATATTTACCTCCAATACCTCCGTCTGGCAATATGCCTGGGGCTCATTTTATGACCCCCACAGGGCATCCCAGCAGGGATTGCTTGGAAGACAATTTTCAAGAAAAACAGTTAAAAGAACTTTTTTTCAGAATTGTTTTGATGATGCATGGAATTATGTCAGCCAAACTCAAACTTCCTGTGTCATCTTTGGCACAGAGTCCATGTGTTTCTTGTGTTTATAATGGGTTCCCTTTCAAAAGAAAAAGAAAAAGAAAGAAAGAAAGAAAGAAAGAAAGAAAGAAAGAAAGAAAGAAAGAAAGAAAGAAAGAAAGAAAGAAAGAAAGAAAGAAAATGGTGTTGCGGTATTGCTGGACTGACCACACATTTACAAGCCTTTGTATTCTTTTATTTTACTACCTGTCTTAGTCAAGATTTCTATCCCTGCACAAACATCATGATCAAGAAGCAGTTGGGGAGGAAAGGGTTTATTCGACTTACACTTCTACATTGCTGTTCATCACCAAGAAAGTCAGGACTGGAACTCAAGCAGGTCAGAAAGCAGGAGCTGATGCAGAAGCCATGGAGGGATGTTCCTTACTGGCTTGCTTCCACTGGCTTGCTCAGCCTGCTCTCTTATAGAACCCAAGACTACCAGCCCAGAGATGACACCACCTACAAGGGGCCAACCCCCCCTTGGTCTCTAATTGAGAAAATGCCTTACAGCTGGATCTCCTGGAGGCACTTCCCCAACTGAAGCTCCTTTCTCTGTGATAACTCTAGCTGTGTCAAGTTGACACAAAACTAGCCAGTACACTAACCTATACAAAGACAGCACAGAATGCATAAAATATGTTTTCTGCCTTTAGGACCCTGTATGACATAAGAAAAAAAAAACACAAGAACATATAGTGTTAATAAAAAGAAGTGATGGAAAGACTGGGGTGCATTATAACAAGATAGTGGTCCTTGTGCATAACACAAAGAAGCAAGGGGTGATGGCTGGCATTGGGTGGGAGATAAGATTAGCATTTGACAGCTGTTCTGTAGATACAACAGTGGCCTGCCAGTTTCTGCTGGCTCCCTCCAGTGAAACTCTTTCTTTGCTAGCCCTACTCTCTGTGTAGGGCTTTAAACCTATGCCTTCATCTGTCAGACTTAAGACATATTCCTGCTGATGGTGTTTCTTCCTCTGTCCGATTTATCAGTTTCAGCACTTCACTTGCTTGAAATGGTAATGTGTGCTACTATGCTGTCCACATCCTTTGCCCTCCTGCTTGCTAAGTGTGCATTTTTTTTTTTTTTCTGGCCTTTTCTCCCGGTGTCCTCCTAAAATTAAATGAATTACCTGCATGAAGCTTCAGAGTTCCTATGTGATTTACAACTGCCCTGCAGCCCTGGTCACAGGTAGAATAGCAAACTTTGCCCTAAATCCTGTTGACACTTCTAAGTATGCAAAACAATTCCAGCTGTTTCATCTTTCTGGGTTCATATTCCAAATGTTTATTTTTTAAAAGGGAAGTTACTACATTGTTTCATCAAAGATTTTTGTTTAAATATTTCATCAAAAATATTTGCAGCCTAAAACAGTGTTTATTTGAAAACCATTTAGATTTTTTGGCTAATTTTTTTTTTAGATGCTTGGCAGCTGGTATCTATCACGGAAGTGCTGACACCTTATTATTTAAAATAGCAGTGCCTGTGAGGCTGGCAAAGCTATTTAAGACAGACCCCAAGAAGGCTGCTGAAATAATAGCCCAAGTTATGTTATGTCAGCCGGTTCTTCAGCATAGAACAGCATGTGAGTCCAGACAGGTTATCCTTCACAAAGACATAAAATCCATATCCCGTTCTGGTCATTAGAGCTCCTGTGGGGACAGTATTCTGGGTGAGTGTACATGGAGCTAGTGTGCTAGCCACAGGTCATTTGATGCAGTGCTGTATTTTTCTGCTAAACTCTCAGTTGCATTTAGAGGTAATCTGAGTAGTGTTGGGGAATAGCTATGGAGTTTTCTGCTCTAAGTTAAGTTTGCAATTCAGGAAGAAATAGGTTTAACATGAAATTAACCAGCATCAAACTTAATGAGAACATTCGAAAGAAGCCAAGATATTGGAACAGTTATCATAGATTATGTTATTTTAAATCATCATTTTTTCAAAAATTTGATTATTGTGGTTAAATCACACTTTGTATAAGAACTGAGGAATTCTTCCCTTCTCTATGATTAAATGGGAAAGCACACGTAATCACTAGACTGGAGATGGAATATCCAGGATAGTGCAAGGAATCCGCTGTCACTTTGATACATAGAACCCACAGTGTGGGAGGGTTTGAAAATTGTAGCACCATCCCAGGAGGGAACTGGGGCATGAGAGTGGAGCCCTAATTGATAGGATTCACACTCATTGAAAGACCTGTAGATATAAGCCTGTCTGTTCCCTACCACTTGAAAACTAGGAGAACTACACTCTGGCCAATCCACAGCCTGACAGATCATTGTAGTACTTGGATTGCTTTAAGCTTCCAGACCCACCAGAGGAGAATTTCTTCTTTCATCTGCCTAGTTTCTGCCATGCCATTGATCCTCTCAAGACCAAAACAAGTGCTCAGGCAGGAGTCACAAGTACCTCATAGGAGGATCACTCCATTCAGTTCACTCCATTCAGGGCTTCATTTGACTGGCTGAGGGCTGGCTTTACTCAAATAACAATCTCATTCAGTATGACCCTCATAGGTAGACTTATCAATGGGCCATTTATTCAGGCTTCCAGTAGCCATTAGTTTGGCACACTGAGTCTATAATGGGTGACACAGATATTTTGTAATGGGAAACTTTTTACATTGGTAAGTATCATGACTGCCTTGGAGAAACCTCTGTATGCTCCAACCCCAGGTAAACCAGTTGGATGGATTCATTCTACACAGCTGAGGTTAGAAGATGATGCTGAATGAAATAATGATTTAATTTATAAACTGTAATTCTTTTCTTCTAAATGTACTTTGTTTATGAAAGCAGTCAAACTGGCTTTTCTTTGGCTAGTAAATGCAGGAAAAAAAGAATGCAAGAGAAATAAAGGACTTGAACTGTTAAACAGAAATATGTTATTTAAAAGATTCAGATTTATTTTAGATTTAAGAATTTTGTATATTACAGAATGGTTTAGAATCCACCATGTACCAAAAACTGGCCTCACAATGTTGATGATCCTACTGCCTCAACCTTCCAAGTAC
The DNA here is from genome assembly GCF_900095145.1 of Mus pahari. NCBI lineage: Eukaryota > Metazoa > Chordata > Mammalia > Rodentia > Muridae > Mus > Mus pahari. The sequence goes on along the minus strand of NC_034593.1, from coordinate 19,224,630 downwards.
TGTAATTATAAGTGTGAGCCACCAACCCAGGCTTATATGTTTCAGTATATGATACTGAAGCAGAATAAGATAGAGATCAATTATTAGATAATGAGTTATCAATTTATTCCGTGATTTACTTAAAGCACATCTTGTACTATTTGCCAAATACGACTTCACTTGCTTCATGGAACACAATAACTTAGGGAAATAACTGAGGCCAGGCGGTAGTGGCACATTCCTTTAATCCTAGCACTTTGGAGGGAGAGACAGGCAGATTTCTGAGTTTGAGGCCAGGCTAGTCTACAAAGTGTGTTCCAGGACAGCCAGGACTACACAGAGAAACCCTGTCTAGAGATAGAGATAGAGATAGAGAGAGAGAGAGAGAGAGAGAGAGAGAGAGAGAGAGAGAGAGAGAGAGAGAGAGAGAGCAACCCACTGACTCTCAGTTGCACAGCTGTAATCTTTCTTGCCAGTACTCTCCATCTTGTGGGTTTAGAGTATAAAATGAGAACGCAAACTACACCTGAGATTGAAGCCTTGTCCTTGCTTTGGTTTATAGATGACGTATCCTTACTTCTACTCTAATTGGTGTTAGAGTGCTTATTTCAGTAAGATCCCCAGTAGTACTATGCCTTTATATATCTATATCCATGTCTATATCCCTCTAATGAGCATATGTAACATCTAATCTATATAACCATAAAATCATCTAATTATCTATCTTTATACCTTCATATCTTTATTACATATATCATACATCATATATATGTATAACTATATCTATATCTAGTCTATACATCATATATGACACATCTATACATCATTCAAACACACACACACACACACACACCCCTATATCAGTCTTGCTATCAAGAAGACAGGAATTTACATGTGTGGAGAAAGAATACATAAAGGTGGGGAAAGAATACATAAAGACAAATTTTAAAGTATTTAAAATACTTTTTAGTATAACTTTGCATGGCATTTCAATTAATATAAATGGCAATTTAATTTCTACATCGTTCACAGATGCTCATTTACTGAGGTTATTGCTTTTTGGCTCTTGAGAATTTGGCTGGTGATGCTGTTTCAGATCTTCAGCTGACTTGCATGGAGAAATTAAAGAAGTGACAGACACGGTTGTTGCCTGAACTTGCTTATTTTATGAGCTGGAATAAAAATGCTTGTTATCAAACATTAAATCTAGATCATTTGAACCCCTTAGATAAAATACTTAATAAGAATTTACTCAGCCTTGTAAATAAATTTAAAAAGTTAATTGACCTGCACAAATTTTCTAGCAACCTTCCTTCTCCCACAGTGCTTAACTTCTAGTAAAATAAAGAAAATAACATTTTTTTTCACTCTCCTCACAGATATTAGTGCTTGTAAGGGTTGAGTCAATTCTTATGTATTACTTGGTATGGTTCAGCTATAATCTACTAAAGTGTCACTTGGAAAACTAATTATACCTAGCAGTCTAATCTAAGAATTTGGTTCTCTCTCTCTCTCTCTCTCTCTCTCTCTCTCTCTCTCTCT
>NC_034593.1:19197773-19223038 GCF_900095145.1 Mus pahari | reverse complement strand
TCTCTCTCTCTCTCTCTCTCTCTCTCTCTCTCTCTCTCTCTCTCTTCCTTGTTTTTTGTCTCTCTCTCTTTCTCCCCTCACTCTCTTCCCTGTCCTGTCTTACTCCCCTCCCCTCATTTCTGTTTCTTTCCCTCCCTCCCTCTCCCTCTCTCTATCTCTCTTTCTCTATCTCTCACTTTTTCTTACTGTTGTTGTCCATACATGCTTATGGGCATGGCGTAGTCATTCCAGCACTACTGAGTTATGTTTCCAGTCATGTATGATAGTTTCCAGTGATGAGTAGTGAATTGTTAGTGACTATGGCACAGGTTAGTGAGTATCTAAATAAAACTGTTTAGATGAAGAAAATGAGTCACCTGACACTTTTCATATTTCAGAGCAATTTTGTCTCCCTAAACAACGAAAGACTGATGATAAAAAGATGTAATTTTCAGAAAATAATAGTTAATGGGCACAGGGGAAAATTCCTAAACAGAACAACAATGGCCTGGGCTGTAAGATCAAGAATCGACAAATGGGATCTCATAAAGTTGCAAAGCTTCTGTAGGGCAAAAGATACTGACAATAAGACAAAAAGGCCACAAACAGATTGGGAAAGAANTTTTACCAATCCTAAATCTGATTGTGGATTAATATCCAATATATACAAAGAGCTCAAGAAGCTGAACTCCAGAAATTCAAATAACCCCATTAAAAATGGGGTACAGAGCTAAACAAAGAATTCTCAACTGAGGAATACCGAAGGGCTGAGAAAAACCTGAATAAATGTTCAACATCCTTAATCATCAGGGAAATGCAAATCGAAACAACCCTGAGATTCCCCCCTCACACCAGTCAGAATTGCTAAGATAAAAATTTCAGGTGACAGCAGATGCTGGTGAGGATGTGGAGAAAGAGGAACACTTCTCCATTGTTGGTGGGATTGCAAGCTGCTACAACCTCTCTGGAAATGAGTCTGGCAGTTCCTCAGAAAATTGAACATAGTTCTACCGGCAGATCCAGCAATACCTCTCCTGGGCATATACCAAGAAGATGATTCTACAGGTAATAAGGACACATGCTCCACTATGTTCATAGCAGCCTTATTTTTAGTAGCCAGAAGTTAGAAAGAACCCAGATATCCCTCAACAGAGGAATGGATATAGAAAATGTGGTACATTTACACAATGGAGTACTACTCAGCTATTAAAAACAATGAATTTATGAAATTCTTAGATAAATAGGAGGATATTATCCTTAATGAGGTGACCCAATCACAAAAGAAGTCACTTGATATGCACTCACTGATAAGTGGATATTAGCCCAGAAACCTAGAAAACCCAAGATACAATTTCCAAAACACAAGAAAATCAAGAAGAAGGAAGACCAACATGTGAATACTTTATTCCTCCCTAAAATAAGGAATAAAATACCCATGGAATGAGTTGCAGAGACAAAGTTTAGAGCTAAGACAAAAGGATGGACCATCCATAGACTGCCCCACCAGGAGGTCCATCCCATAATCAGCCACCAAATGCAAACACTATTGCATATGCCAGCAAGATTTTGCGGAAAGAACCCTGATATAGCTGTCTGTTGTGAGGCTATGCCAGTACCTGGCAAATACAGAAGTGGATGCTCAGAGTCATCTATAGGATGGAACACAAGGCCCTTAATGAAGGAGCTACAGAGATTACCCAAGGAGCTAAAGGGGTCTGCAACCCTGTAGGTGGAACAACAATATGAACTAACTAGTACTCCCAGAGTTCCTGTCTCTAGCTGCATATATCGCAGCAGGTGGCCTATTCGGCCATCATTGGGAAGAGAGGCCCCTTGGTCTTGCAAAGTTTATATACCCCATAGAGGAGAATGCCAGGGCCAAGAAGTGGGAGAGAGTGGGTAGGGAAGCAGGTTGGGGGGAGGGTATAGGGGACTTTTGGGATAGCATTTGAAATTCCTACCTTTGATACAAACTAGAAAAAAAAAACATCATTTATAAAAATACTTTCAAAGAAAAATATTAAAATTTGGATCACTAAAAGTACTGAGAACTTTTAGAATATTATAAAGTAGTTGATTTGTATTTCATGTGTTAATTTTTTTACTTTGGAGTATGTCTTTGAAAATATTTAACAAGTACATCAGGTGATATACCTTCAGTGGCTAATCGTAGTAAGGATGTGGTCAGAATAACAGTATAACCTCCCTTTTCAGGAAATTTTATTTGTAAAGAGAAAGGTGTGGCCACTGAAGGCTCTGTGATACAACACTCTTGTCTATCTAGATCAAAAGAATTTCATCAGCCAAGACATTTGCACAACAACTTAAATCTTTGTTGTTACTTATAAACACGCATGTTCTGTCTCTATTTGAACAGATTTTATTTTGTTGCAAAGATTTTTCCTGTTAACTCCTGAGAAAATTAGATTAATAGTTAAACACTATGTTTGAAATATCTATCACTACAGTGGAAAACCTAAAATAATTCATTGCTTTCTAAGATAAATAAGAGTTGAAATTATGGGTGTACTAACATGACCAGTGTCTTTTAACTGGTAATATTTAAAATTATTTTTAAAGATATATCATGGCAAAAAAAGCATTCTAGGTTACATTGCCATTATCCTGCTTTTAGTGGTGATTATAATGAATAAAACTGTATGTCTTGAATTGAGATAAAGAATTGTATCAAAGGAGTTTTCTGCATCGACTAAGTACATCATGTGATTTATGTCCTTAAATCCATTTTTGTGTGATTTTCCATTTATTTGTTTGTATATGTTAAATTAGCCTTGCAAGTTCTCTAAGTTGCAATATGGTCATGTTGTATATCATTGATTTGTTATGCTTTATTGAAATTTGTGTTTGTGTGTGTGTGTGTGTGTGTTTTTTTTTTATCAGGTTTTGCTTTTAGGGCTGTGAAAATTTCATCAAATGAGGCTGATAATGGTTTTTTTTTTTTTTTCTTTCTATTTCGTAGATTGAGTTGCAGAATATTGGTATTAGGTCTTTTTAAAAAAATGTCTAGTCTTTGTCCTTCTCTATGTGTGTGGGGAGACATGAGTTCTTGTTATTTCAATCTATTTCCATTGCATGGATTTGGTAGTTGGTTGTATCTTATTGGTACAATTTTGGAAGGTCATGTGTATCTATGAATATATCTGTTTCTTCCAGATAATTCTAATATCTTTGAATATAAGTTTTCACAGTATTCTAAATGACTTCATGGATTTCACTGGAATATGTTCTAAGATAACACAGTATGTACATATGTAAATTTGTTACATCTTCTAAAAAGAGTATTTGCAGTTTTTTTCTATTTGTGTGTGTCCATGTGTATTTACACACGTGGGTGTAAACCTGACATAACTCATATATGGGATTCAGAATACAACTTGAGGGAGTCTGTGCTCTCCTCCTTCCAGGTAGATTCTATAGATTACATCCTATCACCAGACTTGGGAATAGGTTCTCTATCCTGCTGAGCCATCTCATCACACTGGTGTTGGAATAGTTTGTTTCTTAACTAATTTTTCACCCTAGTCATATGTAGTGCTTTTATTTATGACTAATTTTAGCTATCTGGTATCAGAATACCTAATAGCCACCTCACTGTCTGTCTCCATATACTCAATATAATCTTTTCTATAACCTAACTATCAGCCTCTGGATGTCTTCACTATACTGAAGTTTTCTCTCTTCTTTTAGACAATAGATGGCTGGTTGTTTATTGGTAGACTAAGTAGGTTTACCTTCAAGGTCATTGTTATGTGATGCTTAATTATCCATACAATTTTGATAGTTGTTTTCTAATTGGTTCAAAAATTACGTTACTTTCTCCACTATCGATATCAGGGTTAGATGGTCCACTGTTTTTCCTAATGAGTTCGTTCCCAGGGCTTCTTTGTTCATCTGTTACTGGCATGATATGTTCTCTGTCCTGTGCTCCTCATGTCTGTCACTGTCACATTTTATTCTGTATTGCTAGGTTGGTATCCATGAAGTGTCTCAGTTTTTATTTGTATTGAAATATTTTTTCTGTCACGTTTAAGAGACAGCTCATCTGGATATAGCAAACTGGTTTGGCATTTATTTACTTACAGGATTTGAAATATATCATTCATATGTTCTTGATTTGAAGGTTACTTGATAAGAGGTCTATATTATTCTGAAATGCTTACCTGTATAGGCAATTCAGAGCTTCTTCTTTACAACTTTTAGCAGTGTTTATGTGTTTGTATTTTTGACATTTCAGTGTATATGTCATGGAAAGGTGGCCATATCCAGATATGATTCTAAAAGTGTCCTGTGTTTTAGATATGCAATACTCTTCTGGGTTTGGAAAATATCATGGAATTATTTCATTGACTAGATTCTCTATGCTATTATGTTTTACCTATGTTTCTGATATCACCCCATGACTTCTTTTTTTTTAATTAGATATTTTCTTTATTTACATTTCAAATGCTATCCAGAAAGTTCCCTATACCCTCCCCCCACTCCTGCTCCTCTGCCCACCAACTTTCACTTCTTGGCCCTGGCATTCCCTTGTACTGGGGCATATATAGTTTGCAAGACCAAGGGGCCTCTATTCCCAATGATGGCCGAATAGGCCATTTTCTGCTATATATGCTGCTAGAGACAAGAGCTCTGGGGATCCTGGTTAGTTCATATTGTTGTTCCACCTATAGGGTTGCAGAACCATTCAGCTCCTTGGGTACTTTCTCTAGCTCCTCCATTGGGGGCCATGTGTTCCATTCAATAGCTGACTGTGAGCATCCAATTCTGTGTTTGCCAGGCACTGGCATAGCCTCACAAGAGNCCACTATATCAGGGTCCCTTCAGCAAAATCTTGCTTGCATGTGCAATACTGTCTGGGTTTGGTGGCTGATGATGGGATGGATTCCCGGGTGGGGTAGTCTCTNNATAGTCCATCCATTCATCTTAGCTCCAAACTTTGTCTCTGTAACTCCTTTCATGGGTATTTTGTACCCTATCCTAAGGAGGAATGAAGTATCCACACAAGTTGTTGTTCCTTCTTCTTGGTTTTCTTGTGTTTTGCAAATTGTATCTTGGGTATTCTAAGTTTCTGGACTAATATCCACTTCAGTGAGTGAATATCTAGTGACTTCTTTTGTGATTGGGTCACCTCACTAAGGATGATATCCTCCAGATACATCCATTTGCCCAAGAATTTCATAAATTCATTGTTTTTAATAGCTGAGTAGTACTCCATTGTGTAAATCTACAACATTTTCTATATCCATTACTCTATTGAGGGTCATCTGGGTTCTTTCCAGCTTCCAGCTATTATAAATAAGGCTGCTATGAACATAGTGGAACAGGTGTCCTTATTACCAGCTGGAACATCTTCTGGGTATATGCCCAGGAGAGGTATTGCTGGATCTGCCGGTAGTACTATGTCTAATTTTCTGAGGAACTGTCAGACTGATTTCCAAAGTGGTTGTACAAACTTGCAATCCCACCAGCAATGGAGGAGTGTTTCTCTTTCTCCACATCCTTGCCAGCATATGCTGTCACCTGAATTTTTGATCCTAGCCATTCTGACTGGTGTGAGATGGAATCTCAAGGTTGTTTTGATTTGCATTTCCCTCATGATTTTTTCATGTTTTTCTCAGCCCTTTGGTATTCCTCAGTTGAGAATTCTTTGTTTAGCTCTGTACCCCATTTTTAAATGGGGTTATTTGAATTTCTGGAGTTCAGTTTCTTGAGCTTTTTGTATTTATTGGATATTAGTCCTCTATTAGATTTAGGATTGGTAAAAATTCCTTTCCCAATCTCTTCGTGACCTTTTTGTCTTGTTGACAGTTCCTTTTGTCCTACAGAAGCTTTGCAATTTTATGAGGTCCCATTTGTCAATTTTTGATTTTATAGCACAAGCCATTGACGTATTTTTTGGAATTTTTTCCCTGTGCCCATATCTTCGAGATTATACATATCACAATTGGCTATGCCTTTTTTCCAGATATTTTCTTATAAGGTAGGCTACATTTAGACTCTGTGCATGGAATAGAATAGTCTTGACTTCTGATCATCCTCCCTCCACAACTCAGGTGTGGAATTCCATTTACCACCACACCCAGTTTATGTGGTACTGGAGATCACATTCAGGCTTCAACCACACTGGGAAAGCTCTCCATGAGGATGCAGTACCAACAGCTCATCATTTCTTTTCTCTAATACATTTTGAATGTTTTTTGCTGTTTTGATTTTTGTTTGTTTTGTTTTGTTTTGTTTTTCAATATAGGGTTTTTCTGTGTAGCCCTGGCTGTCCTGGAAATCGCTCTGTAGACCATGCAGACCTTGAACTCAGTAATCTGCCTATCTCTACCTCCCAATTTCTGCGTTTAAAGGTGTGTGCCACCACTGCCTGCCTTTAATGTTCTATGTTCTTAACTTTTGTTTACATTTCTATCTTTTTTTCTGTTTGATGAAGGGTAATTAATGATATTTTCCCCTAGGATTATATTTATTGCTTGAATTATTTTTCATTTCCAAGAATTCCTTTTCTCTCCGTAAATTCCATTTGCATACTTCCAAATTGTTCATGCTGTTGTCTTTTTTAATGTATGCTCCTCATTAATTCACCTACCTTTCTGAGATTTTCCTGTCGTGCCAACATTCCCTCTTCATGTCCTGACTTGAATTCATTTCCTTGTTTGCATCCTCTTTGAAGTCTTTGATCATTTTTAATAGTGTACCCTTTGAAAATTCACCAATCATTTTACCTGCACTGTTACCTTTGAGCTCTGAGTTGAGGAGTCATTGACATTTGCAGAAGTCATATTACCTTGTTTCGTTATTGATTGATCCCAATATAATATCTTTATTAATTTGGGGGGAATTTCCTACAATGCACCAAAATCATTCTTGCTTTCCATTCCTCCCAGGTTCACCTCACAGCCTTGTACCACCCTCCCTCAAACCTACCAAATCCAATTTGTCTTGCCCATATACTCATTGATACAAGGTTAAACTCCCCAGTGGCTATCCTCTTCATCCTCTTAAACACAACTCAGTCCTTCCTCACCCCACTCCCACCAGAAACTATTAGTGGTATAGAACCAGAGTTTAAATATCCTCTTTAATAGTCTTCTCTTTGTATTGTTTCTGAGGATGGAAGGTTTGTCACAAGATTTTCAATGTCTTCCCTTCTCGGTTATGGGCCTGTAGTCATCCATACCACTGCAGAAGTGTTTCTTACCTGGATCCTGGTTATCATCATGGTTATCAACATAGCTTCTGCTGCTCAGATCATGGCCATGAACATGGTCTCATCAGTAGCACAGATCACAAATATTAACATGGTTTCTACTGACAGCACATCCCATGGGCATCAGCCTGTCCCTTTGTGGCACAACAGACCGTGGCCGTCTTTTGAGGAAACATAATCCAAAAAATGAACCATTTCTCACCTTGAATTTCTTGTTTCTCAGAGCAGGGATGACTGTGCAGTTGGGTAGCACATCTGGAGTCAGAATGAAGCATCTCTTTGTTTACTGTAACCATGACCCCATACCTTCATGACCACTTCCATAGTCCCCCTTTCGCACTGCCACAGGTTCCACTATATTTCGCCATCTTTCCCATCTCTCTATTGCAATTTGTTTATTAAAGTGGTCTTGGAATCCACATGGGGTCACAGAATAATTCTTTTGCCCAAACTCTTTTACTTGCAAATACTTATTCCAATTAGTCCTTTCTTTCAAAGTTTCTGAAGCACCATAAATACTGGAATATCACTAAAAATTATCTCAGATAACCTGCTTTTGCCCAGAATCAGGGTTATCATGCAGTTGGGTTACGCTTCCAAAGGCAGACCACCATAAGCTCTAGGTCTCACCATATAACCCAGCATTTGGCACTATCTGCCCTAGTGGGACCCTAGGCATGACAGTCAATTCAGTGGCCCTAATCTCTGTTCCCACAGTGTGATGGTGGCAGTGGTGATCCATCTATCCCAGTGGCCCTGTTCAGTAACAACATGCTCCTTTTTCTGCTGTCGCAGCTGATTTCCTAAACCTATAAGCACCGCTGTATCATTGTGTTTGCTATTCTTTGCCATATATACTGCCTATTCCACCCTACTTATTGAATTCCATGAAGTCACTTTGAAAAGCATCTTCTCATAAGACCCACTGGTTCAGTTATTTCAGAGATACTTTATGCTTTTCCAGTTCTCATTCATCCTCCACTGCCTTGTCTCTTTGTGAACCCTCCATAGGTCTCTGGAGCCTGGGAGTCCCTATGGGACCTGGTGGCAGCTGCCTTCTTGTAGCTCTTTCCACCTTGCATTTTTATGTTTCTTTTTCTTTTCTATGGTAAGATTATAATAAGTTGGTTTGAGCATCTGCTCTGATTTTATTTGTAGATGATTTTATAGAGCAATCAGCTTTTTAAGGGTTTTGTCTTTTATGCCATTCAGAAAATATAAAACAAACTACCATAATATCAACAGTAGTGAAACATAAAATACAGACACATTTGAAATTAGATCAAGTAAGCTTCACTAATTTATCTTTAATGGTTATAAAATAGAAAATAACTAGATATATATCAGTGTTGAGCTATGAAATTATTTTTCAGCTGTATATTATATATGTATATATGAATTATGTATAAAGGTAGAAATAGTGAAAAAATTAAGGAAACAGAGAAAAGGAAGATGGAAGTCATAAAATTTTATATAAATTAAAGGAAAATGAAGAGAATTCAAAAATAATGTTAAGGAGGGTAATGGGAAAGACCAATTTTGGAAAAAAAATCCAAGGTAGAGAAAACAAATAGCAAAAATATTTTATAGTAATGATAAAGCTTGGAAAATAATGCATTCCAAAATATAAACAAAAGTCATGGATATTAAAAATAATGAGATTAAATAAAATTAATAGCAAAAAATTAAATTGACGATATAATACTGAAAAATAAGTAAAAAATTCATTAAATTATGAAATTAAAAATAATGAGATTAAGTAAAACTAATAGCCAAAAAATTAAATGAAGATGATATAATACTGAAAAAGTAAGTAAAAAATTCAGTAAATTATGAAGATAAATATATTTTTAACATCATGAAAAAGTAAAATGCTGCTAAAAATACAGTAAAAAGAGCCGGGCATGATGGTGCATGCCTTTAATCCCAGCACTTGGGAGATAGAGGCAGGCAGATTTCTGAGTTCGAGGCCAGCCTGGTCTACAAAGTGAATTCCAGGACAGCCAGGGTAATACAGGATATATATATATATATATATATATATATATATATATATATATATATATATTAATTACAATATGATCCATTTCATGATTGCAAGTAGCTACTACCTGCTATCTACACTCATCTATTCCTTGAAAAAAATAACAGTTCTACCCACATTGCAGATGGAGACACTCCAGGGACATTGCCACTGGAGACAGCCCACATTTTCCCTTTAGCTGCTATTAAATTGTAAAAAGAAATAACCTAGCAATCTGAATACATTCAGAGTCACTGGGTAGAGAGGAAGAGAAAAAGCAAAGCTGAAATAGAGGAAGAAATAGAAGAGAATTGACAAAGATGGTAAGGAGCTAGAGAGGGAAATCTAGTTTTCCAGTGTACTGTAAAGAGTCAGGATTGAGAGTCTCATCCTCTGTGGTAAGATGTGGTAGGCACTTAAGACCTAGGCAAAGGTGTGGTCAGACCACATAGGCATAACAATTTGATGGGGTCAGATTTTTGGTGGCAATACGGTATCTCCAGCTGAATTTTCAATAATCAAACAATAGTCTGCCAATGTTCTGATTTTGAAGCCAAAGCATGATGCTTGGAAGCATGGTACAGTATAGGAACTTGCGTATCGTGAAGCTTTGAACCACAATGTCACCAGGTCCATGGGTTCTCAGCAGTATGAGACCCCATGGGATCAGGTCTCTGGTCAGCATGACTGCAACATCTTTTTTAAAAAAATATTATTAGATATTTTCTTCATTTACATTTCAAATGCTATCCCCTTTCCTAGTTTCCTCTCCAAAAGTCCCCTATAAACTCCCTGCCCCTGTCCTGCTCCCCAACCCACCCACTCCCTCTAGCAAGCTGAGACAAACGCCATTTCAGCTTGCCAACAGCCATCATGATGGCCAGTCTCCACCTCTGCTATGTGCCATGCTGTTTCTGATGCATTTTTATTAACTATTTTGTCTCAGCTCATATTATTAAAAGTAGTCAAGAAAAAACTAGTACTGAGAAACAAATGGGCCTAAGTAACTTAGGAGAGACACAGCTCAGAAGAGTGTGTCTCATATCTACATCCTACCCAAATGATGGTTACTGGTGGTGTTTGGACCAAACCCAACAATCCTTGTTCATTGAATTTGGACCAATCATGAGTACTTGCCTGGTCCAATTACACCATTACCAATTTTTGCCAATCACAGTCACTAAGGCTTGTATTTTGAACCAATCGCTGTTTCTCATTTTAATGCCAGTCATAGTCGTTCTTGCACTAGGGAAACTTCTATTCCTCTGGTCAAGGTAGAAGTGGTGTTTGGAAGTTTGTGACTGAAAAATCAGCTACAGATGCTCTCTGAGACTCCTAGCTGAGGCTATGCTTTGGAGAGCCATGACAATCAGCTTTCATCTTTGGCATAGTTGTCTGGAGGCATCCTTGGTGCTTTTGACATTACAGGTGTTGGCATAAAGCTAGTACAGCTGACAGGTTGACTTATAGACATTTTGCTTAAAGCATTTCAAGCTGCAAGAGAGAAACTGTTCAATAGCTGCTAATTAAGGAGTTAAGTGGTTCAATCCACAACACATTTGCTTGTTTACCTGAAAAATGAATGTCAACAGTCTGACAAATTATTGTTAAAATTTTTATTATGGACACAGTAGTGATTTCAAATTTCAACTCTGTGTGTGTGTGTGTGTGTGTGTGTGTGTCCAGTGCGTAGGGATAGGCATCACCTTCATTTGCCTTAATGCTATACTGCTGCTAGCTTCAGAATCATACACAAAAACCTAGGAAGTGATTCCTGAATCTACCTTCAAATGGTCCTGTCAGTACATGGTCCTCCAGCCTAACCATGTGCATTTTAAACATGTAATCGCACTGATACTGAATGATTCTCTGGTCCTTGGCTCACATTTTGAGTGACACTGATGTATAAATCATCTGGCAAGTATGACTTTATGTTAATATTATTTAAATTATGTTTTTCAGAAAATTAAGTTCAACTGCAAGCGGAGAGCTCAGTGCCTAGGAGCCAATGTCAGCTCGGTGCAGATACAGGGTGATGCTGATTATTTCATCAACCATCTTGGAGTTCCAACTGTGCAGTTTGCTTATGAGGACATCAAAACATTAGAGGTAATTGTTCCTACACATGTAAAGTGCTCACCACAATGTAGCAGATGTTCAGATTTCATTTTAGCATAACTTTGTATTCATCTTTCATACCAAATAGGTCACTGTTGGGAGTGGCTTCACTGTGAAGTCATCTTATTCAGAGGCTTGGTAAGCCGGTGTGAAAAGCTGGCCTTTGAAAGAATGTTCAGTTCATTTTAGAAAGAGTCATACTGTTACATTTTCCCAGAACGCTTCACAAGAAGAAACGTCATTCATTAGATTAACATCAAAACACAATTGTAGTCTTCAGTGTTCCAAAAAACACAAGGCACATGCAGAAGTTCATGTGCTCTGTGATATGTGAATCTTATGGATGAAGCTCTTCAAAGTTTATCAAGAGTTTGTCTGCCTGAAAACCTTGTCCACAAATTAGAACATGAAAGCGTGATTCACTTTCATTAACTTAGGTCCTCTGTGTTATAGACCTGAGCTCTTCAATATTTCTCAGAATTCTGTCATAGTAAACTGCTTTCAGGCAAATCTAAACCTTTTTGAACACAAAGTTCATGTGTCTGTAAGAGGTTCTAGGGTACTCTGCTTTAGAAATGTATTACATTGATCCCATAATGACTAGAAGTAGAGGGAAGTGTACTTTGGTCCTTCAGCATTGGACATGTCCAGAAAGGAGTATTTGCATTATTTTGTGGGTTCCTACCTCAAGCTATGCAAATCCAAAATTCTATTAGATTGTGGCAGTGTTTATATATACATACATACATATATATATATATATATATATATATATATATATATATATNTGTGTGTGTGTGTGTGTGTGTGTGTGTGTATAACCAGAGCTTTCTGTTCGACACACTTACTTCCCTGTAGATAGTGATCATTATCCACTTAAATTTATGATGCACACAAACTCCAGGGAAATCATATTGGGGGAAATTAATTATTTGGTAATATAGGGTTTGCACTTTAGATTTACTTGTTTGAACTAACATTTTCACCAATTATCTTTATAAGCACATTTGAAACCTAATTGTGTTGCTATTGTTATTTGTACAAATATGGGGTTGGGGTGTACATGTCAGAGCAGGCATGTAGAAATTGGGGAAGAGATTTCAAGAATGTATTTCCTTCTTTTACAGTATAACCTGGGACTTGAGCACAGGTTATTGCATTATGTTGGAAGGGTTTCATCTATTAGCCATCATTGTGGCTTTCATTTACCATATTTTTAAAAATGCAGATGTATTGATGCTATATTGCCCAAACTCAATATATGCATGATAATAAATCAATATATTAAGAAATAACATAAAATTTCCTGTTCAACACTCTTGAATTTCTCTCATCATCTTTCAATCCTACTACTCTGTTCAACACTCTTGAATTTCTCTCATCATCTTTCAATGCTACCACTCCTAGTTCTTGCCATACTATCAAGTTAAATGCTCTTGTGTGCATGTTATTTATTTTAAGTTTTGAGCCATGAATTAGAGCATTCTAGCAAACCTGTGGAATTTGAGGAAAGTCCTAAGACAGACACTTACAAACAAATTATGCAATGTCTTGGAGTTATTTTTAAATAAATTGTTTTTATTTGCTATAGAATACGCTTTATAAAATATGGTGTAGATTGAGATTGTGCATGAGCAGGGCTTAGTTAATACTGGGATCATGCTAAGATCCCACCATCCAGCAAACATTGCTGTTATCAGAATTACTTGTCAGAATGTAGGGTCCACAGATTAGTGGCATATTTCCAAATAACATTGAACCACACATCAGTGTGTGAGGCAAGAGATGTTCATTTTTAAGGTGAAAAAGGTAAACTTTGAGGACTGTCAAGTTGAGGAGAATGTGGTAAAGTTGATGAGAGGAAGCAAATTTAAAGTGGTTGTAATGAAATGCTCAGGGGATGTTCGCATACTGGGAACTTCTGAAGCCCACATCATTTATAGAATTGCCTTACTCAGAAGCAGCCAAACTGTTTTTCAAATTATATTTCAAGAATACCTAACTCTAACCTCACAAATAATTTTATATTAAATTTGTTTCTACAAAAGTAATTGGTAGAAAGTCCCCCGTGCTTTAATGATAAATGACCTTGTTCATGTCGATGTAATGGGAAGAACTTTTAAAAATAGATTTGTCCCTTGCAAAACAATATTGCTTATCATGAGATAATTTTGTGTTGAACTCTCCAAAAAAACAAATATTAACCTTTACTTTCTGTGTTAATCTATCATAAATGTTTGTATACAGCTATTAAGGGGAATTGTAAATATCGAAAGCTTCATAAAGGATATTAAAATATTTTATTATACCAATTAGTAAAATAGTGAAGGAAATTAGAGCCTTGTCACAAATTTTCTTGGCTTCCAAACTATAATTTTCACATGTAGTCATTAAAGAAGTATCCCTGAGGGCTGGGATACAAAATCCCTGTTTCTAAGGATCTATCAGTTTTCAAGTTCTATGTGCCTATGTCCCTCTATACCTGCATCTAAAAGAGAAGAAAAAAGCAAACTGACACAAGATAGTACCTTCCATATTATCATTTGAATTTACAGTTTCCCCCACAGGCTCATGTTATTCACAGTTTGTCACAGTCAGCTGTGACATTAATATGAAGGCTGCATAGTCTTCAGGAAATCTGGATTGATAGGGACATTGGGAACAGGGTGGTACTGTTTCTAACCCCTCTTGGTTTTTTGTCCTGCTGCAATGTAAAGACCTAATACAGTATATTGCCACCACCATGAACTGTTTGGTAACTTCCCTGATTTTATAGATTGCAATCCCTCTAAATCTGTGAGAAGAAAAAGAATCTTCCTTCACTTATGATCTTTCTGTTCAGTATTAGGACACAGTGATGCAGGAGGAACCAATGTTACAATTTAGTAAGAATTTACAGTGTTGTTTTGTATAGCATATCTAAAATAATTATAAATTACTGAGAATAAGTTAACCCAGTTCATAATAAGGATGAAATGGAATTTAAAGTGAAGTATCTGTAACAAGGTCACAAATTACAGAATAGCCCAAAGGGAAAGCAACCTCATATCTGGTTGATTCTAAACACATGTTTTCTACTAGCACACCGAGGAAGCACAGGGATTCGGTTCATCAGTATGTTTTGTTTGTTCTGACCTTTATTGAAAAATAACACATTTCTGGCAGCACCTGGATTCTCCTTCTCTATGGAAACAATTGTCTCAGAATTGATCTTCATCTTTCTATACTATTTATGACAGTCTTCCAGGCTGTTGTCAAATGTACACTGATTAATATTTTCTTCAATGCCCAATTATTCCAAACTTGGGAATCATATAATTAACATGGACAGTCACATATTGTTAAGCACTTGTGTCATTTCCATTACCATATTATCCCCCTATCAGAACTGAACTCATTATCCCTGAAGTATTTTTGAGAAAAAAACTAAAATATATAATTCTGTAATAGTTTACAGTTTTAAAACTCCATGTATTAAGTAATGTGAATATGACTGTGTTTTGAAGATTTTATCTCAAATATAATGCAAATTCTATGATTTATATCAACATATTCATCCATGTAGTAAAGAGATTATGAATCTATTATCCCAGATCCCTCCTAGAATGTGCTTCAGGACCTTCTTGACCACAGAAATTGTTTACGTGCACTGTATACACTGATTCCCTAAGTGTATAAACCTATAATAAAGATAAGTTCTTAAGCAAACACAGATAAAGATCAATAATGATGAACAATAAAATAGAATAATTGTAACAATGTTCTACATAAACATTCTGTCATAGCTACATTTGCCATTGGGGACTGCTTATCATAAAAGAGTATTACATGGATACATGTACTGCAGTAGCAGGGAGGGCAATCTCATACTCAGGGACTAAAACACAAGGAAACATGGATCCACTGGGCAGGATAGAATACAATACTCTCTGATTTCATCTTGCTTTAAGAGCATCACACAACTTAAAATGTATTGTTTATTTCTTAAAATACCCACTTAGTATTTTTGGACCAAAGTTGAGTATAGTTGACTGAACTGGTGAAAAGCAAGACCATTGGTACGTGAACCCTCTTCACATTTAACTTCATGAATTAAACCATGTGAAAATTTGAACTGTAGAAATCTAAGCTATTGGAAAGGTGTAATTTGTTACATATGTAGGATGTTATTAGTTTTCTTCTAAATGAAATTCAACAGTTTAAAATATGTATGTCAATTCTTTACATTATCCATATACTCAGCTAAAACTCTTCTCCATAGTTTCTGTGAATTCAAATATATCACCTGAAATTGCTTAAAGCACCATTCTTCTTTGCCTTTCCTTTGCATCTTTAACTTTCCAATAACAAAAGCTCAGATGGACAGGATAAACCAATTTGCCGAATGGCAGTATGATTTCTTCTTATAAGATATTGCCCTGTTAATTGAAACATGTCTGGTTTTCAGCTTCATTTAAACAAGGTTTTAAATTCATAAACACTCTTGCACCTGTTAGGGGGTGTTCTGCAGTTTAAATAGAAAGTTGAGACAGCCATGAGGAAATGAAAAGACAGATGCTCTCCAATTAAGGGTGTAGTATTTATGACAAATGATGGTCCAAGTCACATTGCTTCTGTTGCTTCCCACCTGTTTGACATAATTTTGGTTCTAGATCAGTATATTTATTCTTTGCAAAGCATGTCAGAGGACCTACCATTCATAGTGTATCATATGATCATTTATGCTCATCAAATTTTATAGCACAAATTTAAGCTCTAGTTCCTCCTGTCATTTAACCATATAGTTCTTGCACTCTTATTTGAAACATGTCATTTGAAGACCAATCTACCACTATAATTCAGGAATTAACCTTTATATAATAATTAAATAAAAGCTTAACATTGAGAGACATATAATTGTTTCAACATCATTTAATAAAATGCAGATAGAAATCTAAGTGTCAAAGGCACTGTGAGATACATTAATTTTCTTTAAAAGCTAAATGATTTTATTACCAATGTTACTCTTAAATCAAAATACAAAAAAAAAACTATATACATATGTGCCTGTATGAACTTTAACAATGAGGAAAATTTATGGGGCAAAGATGAGAAATAAATTTCTGAGTATAGCCCAAAAAGCAGTAGCAAAAGTCATGCATATTTAAAGGATGATATCAATTAGCATAGTTTTTGCTTGATTTTGATCAGAAAAAATGTTTTTCATCCTTTTTAATTTTTTATTAATTGTTTTATTTATTTACATTTCATCTGTGATTCCTCCTTCCTAGCCTCTTCTCCACAAATCCACCACCCCACAATGACCAAGTGCCCCACTCCCACTAATGCCAGATGAAGCAGTCCTCTACTACATATGTATTGGGAGCCACGGACAGGGCCATGTGTACTCTAGTTGTTGGTTTAGACTCTGGTAGTTTTGAGGAATCCTTTTAGTTGATACTATAATTCTTCATACAGGAATTGAAAATCCCAGATGCCTGGATGTGAGAGGTTCCCAGGACCCAATGCACATTTGATGACATTAGTCAAAATACTCAACAGTGTGGAAATGGAACTGGAAGAGACCACCACTAGTAGAGGGATAGAGTGGAGGGATAAGGCCACCCACCTATCTCAAAATCTTTAACCCAGAATTGTCCCTGTCTAAAGGAAATGCAGGGACAAATATAGAGCAGAGAATGAAGGAAATGCCATCCAGAGACTGTCCCACCATGGAATATATTCCATCCACAGACACCAAACCCTGACACTCTTGCTGATGTCAAGATGAGCTTATAGACAGGAACTTTGTGTGGCTGTCCTCTGAGAGGCTCTGCCATCACCTGACTAAGATGCAGACACTCAGTCAACCAGGACTAAGCAAGGGAATTCCAACAGAAGAGTTAGGGGAACAGCTGAAGGAACTGTTTTGTATAAATTAGGAATCATTCTTCCACTATATTTTCTATTTTGAACACAGCCATATCATTGCTAAGTTAACAAATGATTGCCATTCAAAGGTCAGTACAAAATTCCAGATCATTAAATTTTTCATTTCTTTCTCCATACTGATACTTTACAATATCTGACAGAAGAAATCTCATCCTAACTAGTAAATATTTTATGGAGTTTCAATGTGGGACATAAAAATATGTTCTCATTGGAAACAAGAAAAAAAAACTGTCTTTAATATTATTTAAGTCACTAACCATAATCAGCGAGGTGGTAATAGCACATGCCTTTAATCCTAACATTTTGAAGGCAAAGGCAGGCAGATCTGTGATTTTGAGGCCAACTTAGTCTACAGAATGAGTTCCAGATCAGTCAAGACCACCCAGAGAAATCCTGTTTAACCTTCCAACACACATAAATTATCCATAACTATAATTTATTTTAGGAAAACTATTAATAATATCATGCCAAAGTAGATGGTATTGTTATTTTCCCATTAGAATTCTTTCACTAAGAGAAGAGTTTCCAACCGTACCCACTAAATATATACAGACACTAAGGATCCTTTTTTATTATAACTTTTGCTTTTGTAAATAATACAACACTAACACTATATTTTAGTTAACATTGATTCAATATATATTCATTTTAATGTAAGTGTTGAATAATTATTATTAAAAAATAACTATAATATGAATTACTGGAAATAACTGAACTCTTTTGAATTTAATTAAGTACTGGAGAACTAGTTAGTTCTTAGGTCCATTGCTGGCTAGCAAACATTAGACCTAGGTGCGATGTTCCATAGCCCAGGAAAAATCTGAGTAGGGTGGTCCCCATTTATAATCATGGCTCTGGGAAGACAGAGAGAGCAATACCCTAGGAGCTCACTAAATAGCGAGCCTTAGTTAATCCAGTGAATCCCCAAGTCTCCATGAGAGATTTTTGTCTCAAAATAAGGTAAATTACATGTGAGGGATAACATATAATGTAACCCTGTGCTCCCTTATGTGTGTTACATGTACAAGACTATACAAGTACACATCCCATGTACACATGCATGAATGTATGCAGTCCTGTACACATGTCTGTGTAGGCACACATTCCATGTACACATGCAGGAACACATGCAGTCCTGTACATATATGTCTTTATAGGCACACATTCCATGTACACATGCATGAATGCATGCAGTCCTGTACACATGTCTATATAAGCACACAGCCCATGTGTACATTCATTAACATGTGCAGTCCTGTACAAAACCTGTACAAACACACAAAAATAAAAACACATATGTTTAAAGACAAAAACCATGATATTGAAAAGAATGGCATTGTCTTACATTTTTATAAATGCTTCCAATATTATTTAATAGAAAACAGTACTACACCATCAATTCTTGCATTTATTCCTTTGTAGTATGTTGTCTTGGTACAGATACATATAAATTTAGAACTAATACTCATTCTCAATAAAATATAATTTTTTTAGTTTCACCTTTATAACTCAAAAACGTTAGCTCTCTAGATGTTAATTTCTGTGTGTAATTTAAGTAACTATTAATGAACTTCCTCAAGCTTCTGATTAAAGTGCAAAAATTGAAAAAGTAAGCATGTCATCTTGAAACCACTCACATTGTAGGGAGACCTGAAATTCTCCAGCCTGGAAGAACCCTAGTGTGGGAAAGGTGACTTGACTAAGCTGGCCGACTTTGTATTGTATGATACACAATAAGTGTTCAGCTTTACCTCACTGGAGGATATGAGCTACACTTCAGTGTTATGCATGTCTTTTCTGGTCATCTCTGGGCATTATCATCCTGCTCATCTGACAAGAAAACACGAAGTAGAAAATAAAACACTGTCATATACTGATGCTCTATGAAGCATTCTGCCTCGTAGAGACATTTCTTTGGAAGAGAAGGTTAAACCCCAATCAACAAATCAACAGTTACAGAGCAGGCTGGGGAAGCTTTGATTGCACAATATATGAAATGGCTGTCACACAGGGAGTGCTATTAAAGTTGCTGTGCGCTTCCAAGAGCCTGAGGAGTAAACACAAGAAATTGAAATATGAGACAGATATTGGGAGAAAAAAAACAAAGAATGGAGAAACTCTTAAGACCCAAATGGATGATTCAAAATCATGCTTCAAATTGGTTACTATTTCCAGATGGCTGCAAGGAGGACAATTTTCCCATATGCTTGCCATTTTTTGGAATTCAAAATATGAACATTTATTCTGGATGGCTGTCATAATCAGATCAAAATATATATTATAGGCACTATATTTTAACTCCAGTGCTGTTTAGGGTAGTTGATCTGTATAATGATAAGCTGTATTATTAGGGCATAAGGGCACATAATGAAATTTTAGAACAATATTAAAGTGGGTTTAATGGTAGGATACATAATGGCTTGCCAATATTCAACTTCAGAGTACATGGCAAGTTTCATATTATTTGTTTAGACATATTTCAATTTAAATGTATGCATTCTGTAGTTAGCAATTTTATGCAGTGTTTATAAAATTAGTAGTATGCTAGAAGTTCAATATATATAAAATCTAAGATTTCTTCCCTCCAATAGTAACAAAGATTGGAACTTAGAAAATAGATACATTCAAGTAAACTAAATATGATAAAAGATTTCTTAAAGAAGTGTTAACTGACAGTTTTGATTCCTTCAAAGCACAATGACCAGGGCTCACAGATCAGGAACACTCGTTGTTATGGTTAGTGGTAATTATGAGGTTGATGGGTATCACCTAGCACATGAGTCTCTGTATATGCTCATGGGATGGGGGTTTCTGAATGGACTAAATGGAGCATTCAGTGATTTCTGTGTCTTAATTGTTGATATGACATGACTAACTATCTCATATTCCTTTCACTATGACATCCTATTATGACATTACCGTGAATTATGAGCTAAACTTAACCAATTTTTTTTTTTGTGGTGATTCTCCTGCTTTATGCAGGTAGAGAAATAATGATCAGAATGATGTCAGAATGAAGCGCCACAGCCATTTGTCATTCTAGCTGGTACTGGACCAAGACTTGTAGAATCTGGCCCAGATCATTTAACTTTAGCCATAATTAAGAACAGCACAGTGTTTCAAAAAGAATTCTGATAACAATTAACCACCCCAAGCATATAACAAAGCTTAAGATATGTTTATATTGAAGTTCTTAGCAAAGTATATGGCTTCATCCTTAAAATAGTTTCTTGTTCAGTTAGAAATAATGCTGTAGACAAGGGTCTAGAGAGAATTAGTGAGGTCATTATAATGCCTGTGAGAGTCAGGATGGTCCTGAACCGAAGATAAAATAGATTTCTCTTAGGCTGTTTTAAAGCACAAGTGGCATCGCTCGTAGGGATATGTTTTGTGGTCTAAGTGTAATGCTCAAGATTTTAAGGGATAAGAAAAGATACTGTAATAGATAAGTAAATTCTGGGAGATAGGCAAAAGCATGTCTTCTCAGATAGTAAAGGACCACCAGGTTATAAAACTCCATCATCCTTGGCATTCCAGGCAGAGCAGCTGAGCACCTAATTCCATTGAAGAGATAAGCTGTATGTTTAGCATTCCTGGTTTCTCCAGTGCTTGTCTGTATGCACAGGGCACTTTTGCCCTCTACAGTTTACTCCAGGAGTTCATTTTCTCAGATATTTTATCATAGCAACATGCATGTGAGATGCTGTCTGAGGTTTGGCATCCCTGTGTTCACTCCAGTTCAGGGGTATGCTTGCCTGATGTCCATGCTACATAACCAGTTTATTCTTAATATATTGTTGGCTTAAACTTGCAAAACATGAGTATGGGAAACTTACTTGAGAGGTCTCTACTAATGTCATTATAAAAGGTGACATACTACCAGCAAAAGGTAATATGGAAAGAAGCAATTCTAAAATTGTAGAAAATTAATCACAATTAAATGCATTCTAAGTTGTTTTCACGTGTGTCGCTAAAAGCCCCATTTTAAAAAAATATAACATCAAAACACTGACTGTTAAGTATACACTCAGAGCTTTTCAAATGTAGTATTTATATGTTCATTTTTCTGTTACTTGATAGAGCTTTCTCATTAATTAACTAATAAAGAAATGGCTCATATTTTTGGCTAAGTGGATACTCTATTCAGTAATAGAGTCAAGATAATGAGGAAAACTATACTTCTTAAAAACTAATTATGACATTTTACCAGATATCATTGTCTTCTAACCCCTTTACACATGTGGTCAAATTTATTTTTTTGTACTTAAGCTGATCTCTGAAGAAATTGGTGGGTTCCCTGCTTTCTTTAATATTGAGACAACCTAGCACAGAGGATTTAAATAACTTAATCAAGGTCACCTATTAATTCCAAGGTAAAACCAAGCTCTAACTTAGCATTCAGTCACAAGATATCTGGCCTGTATCAATCACATACACTTACACTCTTTCTTTCTTTGCTTGTTTCATTTTTATTTCTTTGTATATTTTCTTTTTTTTTACCTTCTTGGTTCCACTCCTTTCTTCCCTGCATCCCTCCTCCTCCTCCTCCTTCTTCCTTCTCTCTCTCTCTCTCTCTCTCTCTCTCTCTCTCTCTCTCTCTCTCTCTCTCCCTCTTTCTTTCTTTCTCTGTTTGTTTTTGAGACAGGGATTGTCTGGCTATCCTAGAAGTTACTACACTGATCAGACCTCAAAGTCAGTAATCTGCCTGCCTTTGAATTCAAAGTTACAGACTAAAAGAAATATGTCACCAGCACATGGCCACTTGTACTATTTCTTAAATATTTTTCATCTCACATTATCTCCATACACCATCATGATACTATGATGCTTAATTCATATTTTCCTAGTTATGCTTAGAAAAAAGTTGGTAATGAGTTAGATTGACCATTTTCAAAGGTAAAGAACACTATAAATTGGTAATATGAAGTCATAATCTTCATTATGGTATGGATAGATATTAGCATTTTCTTGAATTCTATGTCCTATTGTGGCATAAAATTTATGATTTAATTCTAAGCTCTACAAGTGTACATTTCAGATAACTGATTTAAATACTTAAAGGAGATGTTAAATCTTTGTTGATGATAAATAATATTATCCTCTACAATATAGACCTAAGGACTATCAGAACTGGCAAACATCTTCAACGAAATAACTGAATGCAAAATCAACAAATGAGAATCAGTAGCATTTTCACATGAAACAAGAAATGAAGAGAGCAGTTCTATTCAACAGATCTTCAAAATTACTATTGGTAAATATGTCCAAAAATTTGATAGAATTCTTTCAAAGAAAGGAAGTAAAAATGAAATGAACTCTCTTTAAGAAAGTAGAAAATGCTGCTGAAAATGTGGGAAAAATAGAGCCCATAAACCCTGTTGGTGAGTGTAGATATTCTGGGAGATGCTCTCAAACATTAGGGAAGATTTTAAAATGAGCAAACCCCAATGTAGAACCAGACATGGCTCTGCCATTTTAGTTGTGTTTATGTACCTGAAGGACTCAATGCAATTTGTCCCTAGAAAACGCTGCATTCACAATCTTCTCCACTCGTCCCTATCATTGCTGAAGGACTCAAGGCAACATGACCCTAGAAAACTCTACATTAATTATTTTCTGCACTTGTCCTGATCATTGAATGAATGAGTCAGCCCAGAATTCCATCAGCAAATGAATAAATATAGGAAATGTGATTGTGGCTGCCTAGATAGATAAGAGTTATATAAGCAAATATATGCACATGGATAGATGATGATTCATATCTTATATGCAGTGTAATTTTGTTCACAATAAAGAAAATAATTACATTGTTAGAACATGTATACAACTGAAGACCATCACATTAAATCAAGTAATTTAGACATAGAAGGACAAATATCATGTTTTCATTCACTTGTAGGTCTTAGACTTCCTTATACATATAAAAGCCCATTATATATGTTCAACGGGAAAACAGATAAGAACAGAATAATGGAGGCAAAAAAAGAGAACAGCTAAAGTGGGGGTGGTGGGGAGAATCAATATTTTGAAACCCAAGAAAAGAAAGCAGAAAACATGTTAAAAATCTTCAAATCTGGTTTCTAATTTTGAAAATGAAGATATAATGCTTGCTCTGCTGGTCAGACAGACTGCATACACATGAATCTCACAGCATTAGATGATGTGGTCATATCTTGCATGTTTCCTAATTTCATTTTGGAGCTAATTTCTTTGGAGGTGGAAATGGACCTGCTCATCTTGTTGAATTCTTGTGTTAATGGCACATTTTCAGGAAATAAGTGTTTTAGAAGTAAAAACATTTGGGAAACCATTTTATATAAATTTCAAACAACGAAAAATTTAAAAGCCATTTGCTTGCCAGTAAGACACTACAGAGGGGAATCTGTATCTGGAACTTAACAGCTGTGATGACCATGACCACAACTTGACTTACTCAACTTGTTCATGCTCCTAAGTACCACGGCTTTACAGTGTTACTGTAGTTGTTTGTCTGCTTTGCTTTTAATCTCTCTGCCTTTCTGTCTCCATTTCTTTTCTCATTTTTGACAAGGTTTCTCAGTTTAGACTCAGCTATCCACAAACTTGATCTATAGACCAGGCTGGCCTAAACCAGACTTCATCTATATCTTTAACTACATGTAGATCTTCCAAGTCTATTTTACAGAAACTTACAATTTTGTGCATTTTTACCCTGATAAGCAAATGTTTTTGTAAAAACTACAAAGGAAGTCACATTTATGAAATCTCGTAAGTGTTCAAAAACATCAGATAAAAGTCAAAGCTGCTTGCTTCATAGAGAGCTCTGAAGCCTCCCCCTGGAAGTTCGTGCCTCCATGTAAGTCTCATGAGAAAGGCAGTTGTCTTTGGTCTTCTTTCATGGTGCATCTGTCTCTGTGATTTTAAATGAATAGAGAGAATTCCACTGAAAGAGAACAAAGTGTGTTTAAGCATTTTGATTTCTTCAGTCTCATCTCAGTAGTTTTAACCTCGAAATCATTCTGACCCAGTTTTCCCTATCCAGAAAGTGTGCTTTAAGTGTGAATATTGAAGTAGAAAAAAAGAAAAAAAAAAGAAAGAAAGAAAAACTATATCTATATGTTGAAGATCTTTCCTCATCTTTAAATCTGTATATAATTGCTTTATTTTATCTATTCATGAACCTTATCTGAGGATTATAAATTTCATATCCCTTCCTATTTTGAGACACTTCTAATTTATGAAAGATGTACTCATGTAAGTCATACATAGAATCTGCATTTGAAAATATAACAGTGTATCAAAAGTATATTTTAAACATCTATCAGTATAAATATAATATGCATAAATATACATATATAAATGTTTTGTATATATTATTTTCCTCTCATTATTCCAAAAATATACAATGCAAAACTATATACATTGACACTGTCTTATATATTTTTAATGAGCTAGACATCATTTAAAGTATGACAATAATATATAGTTAAGGAACAAGTTTAGGTCATTGTATTCGATGCGTTTGAACATGCAACGGTTTTGTTATACATATGAAGTCTCAGAAGCAAAGCCTCATGAGTGCTGTCTTAGTGTCTTTTGCTGTGATAGAGCTACAAGAAAGTAACTTTGGTAGGGGAAGTGTTTACATCTTTGTTGAGTTCATAGTCCATCACTGATGGACGAAGTCCATCACAGAAGGGACTAAAGCAGGCAGGGAACATGGAATCTGTAACTGAAGCATAAACAATGAAGGGAATGTAATTGACTTGCTTAACAAGCTTTGTTCAAGCACCTAGAACTACTGACCGACATTGGTACTAACCGTAGTAATCTCAACCTTCCCAATAATCAATCAAAAAGGCCAACCCACCCGGTCGTCCGGCACCTGTCCCCGCCCGAGGAGGGGTGTTCGCCTGGGAGTTGTCCCCCGGCATCCAGCGCCTTTCCCCACCCGAGGAGGGGTGTGCGCCCGAGAACAGTACTAAGGCTTGGGCTAGAATT
>NC_034593.1:19188346-19197762 GCF_900095145.1 Mus pahari | reverse complement strand
AAAAAAAAAAAAAAAAAAGAAAAAGGCCAACCCAGTACAATTCCTTCCATCTTTCCAAATGACTCTAGCTTGTATCAAGTTATTTTAAAAGTAACCAAACAGATACTAATTTGCAATTAAGAAAAATGTGACTTGTTTTAATTATTAAATCTATTAAATTGGGTAAAGGAATTTGTTTTGTTCAACCATCTACTATAGATACCTCCTTTTTTATGTAAGCATCACTAAGTTGACAATGTTTTTTCTTTGTCTTTGATTTTTAAAATATTATTTTACGTGTATGGAAGTTTTGCTGGTATGTATGCCTGGTGACTTCAGATATCAGAAAATGAAATGGATGCCCTGAAACTGAAGACATAGTCAGGTGTGAATCACTCTATGTGTTCTGCAAATCAAACTAGGTATCTGTGGAACATTAGCCTTTCTCTTAACCTATTATGCGTCTTTCCAGTGCATCATAGTGTTTTAAAAATGAAAGAGTAATGTTGGGAGGAAAATTAGAGGGAAACTACTGAGAGATGGGTTTGAACAAAATACTTTATATATGTGAATGTATTCTCAAACAATAAAAAAAGAGGTTATAAAAATAAGTTAACTGTGAGATAGGGAGATAGCTTAGTGGGTAAAGTTATTGGTATGCAAATGTCTAGACCAGAATTCAGATTCTAAGCAATAATGGAAAAACTTGCTTGGCAATACAGATTTGGAATCCCAGATCTGGAGACCAAAGATAGGCAAACCCCTGGAGCTAACTGGTTGACCAGCCTACCCAATAATCAGCAATCTCCAGGTTAAACTGAATTTTGAATTATACAAAATAAAATTTAAACAAAAAACCCTCTATATAGAGAGTGGTTCTGGAAGAGATGGTCACATCATTAGGAATGCTGCCAGTCTAGGTCACAAGGAAGCTAAATTATTATGTATAGATTAACTTGACTCTCAAGGAACACATATGTCTGTATTGATTCAGTATTAGAAAGTATGAAAACTTCTTAAAAAGTAGCATTCATTCTACCTGGGAGGCCAGCCAAGTTTAATGACAATAAACTGTAGAGGTTTTAAAGGAATGATGGAGAGCAGGACACATAATCTCCCCTGAAGAAGAGTATCTAATAACAAACAATCAGCCCTGAAAATATACATACAGCTAACATTATACCCAATGAATAGATATACTTATGTACTTAGGAATATGTATCTACCTTTACATGAACTTGAAAAAGACTAAGCAGGGTTACATAAGACAATTTGATGGGAAATAGGGGAGAAAGGAAATATTGAATCATTTTACAATCTCAAAATTGATAGAAAAAAACTAAAGTCTATAATTTAGAACCTACATGTCTACAAAGCTGAGATAATCAGTTCTAGTGTAAAAGTGAAAGTATGCTTGAATTAAGCCCCTCAGATGTAGCTGCAATCTTTGAAGCAAAAGATTTGATCCTCTAAAATCCAGAGACTTGAGTTGGTTGATGAGGGTTTATTTTTTAAAGATAAGTTTATATTTTAAAGATAAATGTATACATTATATATTTATATATTTAGAGTGTATATATTCATTTTACATGATATAGTTTTACATATGGATGTTTTTTATTTCAACTAGACACTGTACATTTTCCCATTATCCTCTCTTTTCTTACTTTCCTCTCCCATTTGTCCATGTTGTTCCTAGACAATTTAGCTTCAATTGTCATGTCATATCTATATACATTATTTCATGCATCTCCATAAAACCTTGAAACAACAAGTGAGAAAAAAAAAACATATGTCATTTGTCCTTCTGAAAATGGCTGAATTTTGCTTAAAATGATTATCTTCTGTTGAATCTGCTTTCCCCTAAATGATTGTTTCACTCAACTGGATGCTGGTTTTGTCAGTCATTTAAAGATTTAACCTAGCAACTTTAAGGATATAAGCTGCTTACTCCAGCATATCATAACCTTTTCAAAATATTAACCTTAAAATAAAACAGATGCCTTAAAATGAAGACTCCTCAGATAATGAGACACTGTATCTGGGAAGACTGTTTTAAATGAAGAATTCATTTCCTGAACCTTGAAACAAAGTACTGACCAACTGATCAGAGCCTATGCAAGCCATATTCAAAACACCATCTCAGTGCTCTCAACTATGTTAAGAGGGATCTTGACTACAGTTATCTGTGTGAACGGTGTAGAAATATTTTGAGGCAAGCAATATCTTTGGATGTTTTTGATATTTGAATTTTATATTTTAAGGAAAAAAAAAAAGCTAAAAATACGTAGCAGACATGCAGCTCAGTTTTCCTGTGGGTTCCCCAACAACTGGAGCTGGGGCTGGCCCTAAAGCTCTAGCCTGTCTGTGGAATCTGTTCCCCAGCAGGGACGTCCTTGCTACACTGAGTGAGAGAGTATGTGCCTACTCCTGAATAGACTTGATGGACCAGGTGGGTGATACCCAATCTGGGGTCTCCACCCTCTCCGAAGAGAAGGTGAGGGAGGGGGGAGATGGGCAGAGGAGCTCTGGTAGGGAAGGACTGGGAGGAAAGCAGTGTTTGGGATGTAAAAATGATAAATAAGTGAAATAAAACAAACTAATTCATTAAAGAATAAAGACATTAGGAAAGAAATTTTAGGCTGTTAAGGAAGAACTCATCTTCTATACTTCAGTCTTTTTATATCCATAGCCACAATACTTAGTTACATATTGTGAAAAAAAAGATAAAAAAAATGTATAAGCAAAATATAACACAAGATTTTTTGCTCATTGCCTTTCTGAAATCCAAGGATAAATCTAATTTTTATCTCTATTTTTACCAGAGATACTATTTGCTTACAAACCCTGACTTTTCATGCCTACTTTCTCCTTTGCCTTTCTTCCCTCTTTCCTTCCTTCCCTCTTTCCTTCCTTCTTTCCCTCCTTCCTTCCTTCCCTCCTTCCTTCCTTCCCTCCTTCCCTCCCTGCTGCAGACTAAACTCCTTTGGGTCTCCTATCTGCACAGAAAGGGTTTCTGGTTGAAGGTAGGCAAAGAGTCGGCAAGAATTGACAGACAGACATAGACAAGAGAGAGTGTGTTGGATCTTAATGCAATGTCCAAATGAACACCAGACTTTTTTATAGAGAAGAAAAACAAGAAAAACCAGGTGAACTTATCTGCCAAGTTACAGTGACACAAAACAAAAGGAATACATACTTAAAAGATGGCTGACACCAGGTCTTCTTTACCACTTAAAATGGAGCCAGGTGAATGCTCTGATGTAATGCTAGTCTATTGTTAAACCACCACCAGGGGTTCTTTAGTAAATACCTGATTATGCTATTCCTCTGGGCCTAGTAAAAAAAAAAAAAAAAAAAAAAAAAAACCTGCAGGAGGGGAATTCTCTTCTACTAACCTTTCCATACTAAAACCCACCTATTTCCTAGGCTATTGTGTATTCCTGTGTTTGAGTGTGACTCAGCTACTGTCCTAAGTAATTTGCAGACTAGCCCTGAGCTTTTCTAGCTCTATTCAAGTAAATTGTAATGCCTGATTAGTTTCACTGTCTCTACTAGAAGTGAATTTGAATGTTCCTGAATAGGTAACATTCTTACAGAATTCCAAGCTCTCTGTCCACTTCAAGGATTATCTAGAAACCACTGGAACACGGGTGGAGGCTTAGCTATGTCAAAAAGTCAATCCTTAAATCACTTAAAATAAAACAATACTGAAAGAGAACACGTGGATCCATACACCAGATTAAAGCCAGGATAGGGTTTGAGTATATGGGCTATGGGAATGTCAAGGTTCCAGGAGGCATAGTTTCCTTGAAACTCTGCCTTTTGAGTGCTTCCAGGCCTTTTGGTCTGTCAAGCAGACTTCACTGGAGTGGGCATAGCACCTCCCTCCCTCCCTCCCTCTATGCCTCCCTCACTCCTTCCTTTGTTCTTTCCTTCTTTCCTTCCTTCCTTCCTTCCTTCCTTCCTTCCTTCCTTCCTTCCTTCCTTCCTTCCTTCCTTTTGCCCACCCTCCATTTTTTTCATTCAGTTTTGGTCATATGCATATATTACTTATATTTATTTTAAATGACAGCAGAGTAGTAGATAAAACTTTTAATTTTATTTTAGAACATAATAATACTTTATTACATTGATGTGTCATAATCAATGTAACTACTGTCACATAGTACATCAGGCTTGCCTATAGTGATGTGTCATTTCAGGATGTGACTTAAAGCCACCTTTACTGTCCACTTGCATTAAAAAAATTGCTGATCTATTTTTTTAATTGTGCTTTTCTGTGTATTAGCATATTCAGCTTTAATTTACTGACTTGAATTTCTGTAAGGATATTCTATGTTAAATCTGTATTCTAAAATGACTATGTCAGTATTGAATAATATATTTAAATATTCTTTCAAGTGCAAAAATATAAGAGATATTGCATAGATTTTATTTGGAAACCAACCATAACAAATTATTAATCTATAATTAGCTTAGTAATGACATTCAGAAAGTGTCTATATTTAAGGCATGCATCCCTCGGCATGTTCAGATTTTGAAAGTAAGCCACACAAATCTTTGAAACATTTGAAGTGTTGAAACTGGAAAATACAAAATGTATGACAGCCAGCTTGACAGGTGTCAAAGACTGCCTTATGAACATCCCACTCTCCAGTTCCAAACTACTATGAGGAATATGTGTAGAGAGAGCTCCTTCAACAAGGTCATACCCTCCCCACAAGGGTGAGAGAAAAGGACAGTGGAAAAAAATGGTGCTAAAGTGTTTATAAATCAAACTTAATGATTTGAAGAGCATAATTCTAAAATTTCTACTATTTGCTATTAAAGTTGAACAAAGGTATATGTTTGTACATAGGGAATGGATGCATGTTGTTAAGAAACATGACCCATGATTAACTCCTCCATCTAGTGGACCTGCCACCCTTCAAAACAGTACCTGCTGTTTCCACACTATGATTAACCTATAAGGCAGCAGAAAAATAGACTCACACCACAGTGCACTCCATCATTCTTTGAGATTGTGTTTTTAGGAGAAGAATGCCACTTCTGCTTTGTTAGGTAGGTTGATAGGTTAATGTAGAGATAGATTCCCAAACCAATTCTCCTTATGACATTATGGTTTCACTTGTTTTGTTATTGACCTGTATCTGTTTCTTCACAGATAAAATAAACATCTGAGTTGTGGCATTCAATTTATATTTAACATAAATTTTATGAAAAATATCACTTTTATTATAATTATAAAAAGGGAGATAATGAGCATAAGAAACATTTTAATTTAAGAGAGCAAGGTATTGGTAAGTCTTTTCATAGCATAAGATTTTTCAGAATGCTTTCTGACATGCTTATAAACCTGGAAAAAGAATTTATAGAATACAATATATATATTTTCCTTAAAATGTTGTTGATTTTTATGGTTGAGAGACTTTTTGACAGCAAATTGCCTTTTCTATTCTAAATTGCATTCTTTAATGGATGCTATATGGTAGTTTACATTGTTAGTAATATTCCTCAGTATTTTTTCACAATATTAACAAATATATAATTTCCAGGAGTTAGAGAGCTACCAGGTGGGTGCTAGGAACCCAAACTGGGTCCTCTGTAAGAACTGTCCCTCTTCAGCTTCAACAAGGTGTTTCTATGGAGTAATTTCAATCTTCATGAGGAATTCTTTATGCCTCCCTTGATGCTCAAAGTTACTGCTTTTACAAAATATTAATCATTGTTTGGAAAAGCTTTCCTGAAACCTCATCTGAATCATCTCCGCATGTGTTTCCCCCCCATAAAATCATATTTATGAGTTTGGGAGTGAAGTCTTCAGTGTCTTTTATTAGGATCCAATTCATAGTATAATGATACATCACCGTGCTAATGGTTTGAAGTCTCTGAATTGATAATCTCTCTACTCTGGCACTCATAGAAGTTCAAAGGAGCCCATCAGTGTCATATAGTGTCTGTCATTTCTCGATTACTTCATTCACTCTCTAAATATAGATTCAGAACACTTGGTGTCAAATTTCCTGCTTGTTTTGCAATAGCTTTATCAGTGTATAAGAAGGCTGAGATGAAATATCCAAGCACTTCTAGTCAATGTACTATTCATGTTTTTTTTTTTTTCCAGTAATCTGGATTCATTAGTCTGGGTGATTGTCTAATCACATTTCTATGCAATATTCCATAGTGGTCATTGATCTTAAAAAATAGAATCTCATTTACTATGGTTCCAGATGCTCACTTACTTATTATAGTCTAGATTTAATCATGATGATAATAAACTAAATGAAGTTAAATTATACCATCTTAGAGAGAATTTTCATCTTTTTTTTTTTTTTTTTGTGGTTTTCTGAGACAGGGTTTCTCTGTATAGCCCTGGCTGTCCTGGAACTCACTTTATAAATCAGGTTGGCCTCGAACTCAGAAATCTGTCTGCCTCTACCTCCCGAGTGCTGGGATTAAAGGCGTGTGCCACCACGCCCGGCTAATTTGTAACTCTGGCCTTTTACAGAAGACATTCCTTTATACAATATAAAGACTAATATTGTGACCATAACATTATTTGGATGTTGTTATCTTCTTTATAATATGAACAATTTTAAATAAACACTCCTTAGTTTTTAATGATATTTTGAGCATGTCCAGACAGAACATTAAAAAAATGCTGTGGAAACTGACTTCAAACAACATGACAGGGACATTGATGCTATTACAAACATTATCAATTTGTTTTAGGAAAGTGTTATAGTGTACATTAGTATGAAATCTCTCTAGATTTAAAAATTATTTATTGGTATATATAAATTCACTATGCAATATTTTATGCTAGCTGTCCAGAACCTAACTTTGGATGGCTTACAGAACATTTATTTTACCGCCTAAGTCATAAAAGTTGTTTTCCATATCCCCCGTCAGACTTAACTACAGACAGGAAGAAGTAGAGAAATTACCTGTCACATTTTTCATAGGCTGGATCAAGATACTGTAATACCATTGCCCACTAAGCTAATTTAAGAGGAAAAAAAAAAAGGAAAGAATTTTGTAAAAGATGGCATTTATATGTAATATATGTAGAATAGTTTAGGGTTTTGACAGTTTGAGATTGTATTCTCTTTAGAAAGAATACATAATGACTTTTATTTCTTCTGAAATATGCATAACTTCTTGAAGGAAACTTTCAGGTCTCATTAACACTTTGCAAAGCATGTTCTCCATCTCTGTGAGAGTGAAGGGCATGAGGAACTTACATTTGATGTTTGTTTCCTTATCAACAATTCAGCTATTCACTCTCTTATTTGAGAATTAAATTGAGAAAAGAAGCTTTAAAATAAATATAAATGTTGAGATTTAAATAGTATCTATTGATTCTCTAAACTCAAAATTAAAAGAATATGTCTGATAAGAATTACAGTCATAGAATCTATTACAAACATTATTATTGGATATTATCTTTACTTATATTTCAAATGTTATCCCCTTTCCTGGTCCTCCCGCCCCTGGGAAACTGCCTATCCCATCCTTCTTTCCCCTACTTCTATGAGGCTGTTCCCCTACCCACCCACCCACTCCTGCCTCCCTGCCCTCAAATTCCCCTACACTAGGGCATCCATTAAGCCTTCACAGGATCAAGGGTCTCCCCTCCTATTGAGGGGACAAGGTCAGTCTGCTCTACACTTTATATTTGCTCCTGTGAGTGATTTTTCCCCCTTTCTAAGAAGGATAGAAGTATCCACACCTTGCTCTTCCTTCTCCTTGAGCTTCATGTGGTCCGTGAATTTTATCTTGAGTATTCCAAACTTTTGGGCTAATTATCCACTTATCAGTGAGTGAATAATGCATGTGTTATTTTGTGATTGGGTTACCTCACTCAGGATGATATTTTATAATTCCATCCATTTGCCTAAGAATTTCATGAATTCTTTGTTTTAAATAGCTGAGAAGTACTCCATTGTATAAACGAACCACATTTTCTATATCCATTCCTCTGTTGAGGGACATCTGAGTTTTTTCCAGCTTCTGGTTATTATAAGTAAGGCTGCTATGAAAATAGAGGAGCATGTCTCCTTGTTATATGTTTGAGTATCTTTTGGGTATATGCCTAGCAGTGGTAGCTGGGTCCTCAGGGAATACTATGTTTGATTTTCTGAGGAACCACCAGATTGGTTTCTAGGTACCAGGTTGTAATTCCATCAGCAATGGAGGAGTGTTCATCTTTCTCCACATCCTCACCAGCATCTCTTGTCACCTGAGATTTTGATTTTAGCCATTCTGACTAATGAGAAGTAACCATCTCAATTTGAGTTCCAACTTGTTATTTCCTAACTTGAAACTTTTGATGAGGATTCTTTAAATTGTATTCTCCTCATTTATTGGATAAAGTAGTGAAGATGACTGTTGGTATTATGTTAAGTATTTTACCGAGGGTTTCCAATTTCGCCATATAGACATTTGGTCATGAAGGATGTTTTCAGACTTTAGACAAAGTTTGGTAGTGAGTCTGGTCTCTGCTTATTAAGTACCAGTATGATGACAATTTCTCCTTTTGTTATGCAAGCAAAATTGCCATTAAATATTACTAATTCACCTTCTTCAGCATGTCTGGATTACATGAATATTGTGTTTGTATAAATTCAGAGCTCTGTATAGTTCCTGACACATAATAAATTGATTATTATATCTAAGATATAACTTATAAAGTATTATTATATAAAATATATGCCTATAGTTTTGAAGAACCATAGCCTTAAATAACTCATCTTACCTTTGTTCTTTCTCTATATGTATAAGCATATACTTTTCCATATATGTATATATCTTTGTTGCATATGCTTTATATTATATCCAATATATCATTATTAAAGGTAATTAAAAGTAATGGGAATATAGAAATACAGCTAAAATATATAATATATAATATAGATATAGACAATTGTCAAACTATGTTAATTTTACTTTCTTTGCTACTAATTCTTTAAAAACTACTACTTTGCAAACACAGATGGAATTTATTTTTCTTTTGTAGTTCTAATCGATGGGCATGAAATACAAAGGAAGGAAAGAATGCAGTCATATGGGGTGAGGGTGGCAAGGAAGGACTTGTCTGTATTTAGTATAAAGAAAGTCAGGTAAAAAATACAGAAGAAGGAGGGGAAGAGGAAGAACAGGAAGAAAACATTTAGTAAGTAGGGGGGTAAGAATAAAACATATGGACTTAAGAGGACTTTAAAGGAGCAAATATGGGCAAAATATATGAAATTCTCAGCTATTCATAAATATAATCATTTAAAAAAAGAAATATCAAGCCAGGCAGTGGTGGCACATGCCTTTAATCCCAGCATTTGGGAAGCAGAGGCAGGCAGATTTCTGAGTTTGAGGCTACCCTGGTCTACAGAGTGAGTTCCAGGATATCCAGGGCTACACAGAGAAACCCTGTCTCA
>NC_034593.1:19174801-19188339 GCF_900095145.1 Mus pahari | reverse complement strand
AGAGAGAGAGAGAGAGAGAGAGAGAGAGAGAGAGAGAGAGAGAGAGAGAGAGAAATTCTGTGATATTTAAATTTTTCATTTGTACCCTGAAAGTATAACATGGAATGAATCATGTGAAAATGCAAATTATTAATGAAAAGAATAGGTTGATTTCAAGTATCATTTCCTCTGTTTTTCACTAATTGTTTACAACATTTTGGGACAATTATTATTTTTTCTAGAAAAAAAACTGTATGACCATCCTTTGAATGACAGATCTAGGATGAATGTTATGACTCATGAAACCGAAATTTCCATGCTGATCCACAGGTCTTCAGATGTTTAAGCACAACAACAACAGCAGTAGGCAGGTACTATTTTGAGAGGCTTCCCAAACTCTCTCCCTGTCAGAGACCTTTTTGTAGATTTTCTGCTCTTCCCCAGAAACTCAAGTGACTGAATCCTTCTTGGTTCATTTGGGGTTTGTACCTCTCTCCCAACCTTCAGTAATACTTGAATACGTTAACCCCACAGGAGTTGTGCTCTTAAACATTCCCCCTCTGTTTAGTAGAGCTTCTTAGAGTGAGCACATGGACATTGATAGGGTCACTGACTCCGTGTTTTACAAGGTGTAATGCATTTCTGCTTAAACTAATATTTGGGATTTTTTTTTTCAACAACATGAAGACCTTGAATTCCATGGGGACTTTTACTGCTCCAAGAAATACTGTTGTTATATCCTTACTGGTAGGAAATGGACAGTGATATCATGGTAGCAATCTAACCCTCCTTCCAGTGTTTTGGAAATATATCAATAAAATTTACTGACCCTGCACTTTCATAGGTATATGGGGTTTACTAATAGTATGCAATAATATTTACAAAGAACGTTTACATACTGGTTATATGTGTATATGAATGCTTGTGACATAGTAATTGTTGCTAATTTCATGCTGTCACAGTACTGATAGATATTTAATCTGTAGGGCAAGATTCCACAAGTATTAAATGCCATTATATTAGTAAGCATTAATATTAATGAAATAACTATATAACAGATATTAAGCCAAACAGTTTATTATATATGGATTCATTTATCTCCTGGAAAGATTAGACATCTTTTGAAAACTGTAAATAATATTAAGGAGGACTGTGAAATCAGACCCTTGATTTCAGACTTGTTTCCTATACACTCTTAGCTTAATCAGTACTGTATATTAATAGAGCTGGACTTGATTCATCATGTCTTCTGTATTCTGCTGCCACATTGTGACTCAGCTGTGTGCTTGTTCAGCTTCTGCCCTCTTACACATGGGAGTCATTCCTTTCTTTGTTCACTTGCCTGACATGCTCTATGATATTATGTTGATTGTCCACTATATTCTGATAACTCCAGAAGGCTGGTAGACAATGAACTAATGGATGTCACTATTCTAAGTTGATTCTCACAAGGGAAGCTTTTTATTTAGTTATATGTATCCCATGCCAACTGCACCAATTAAAGTATTTAATAAATATTAATGCGTTAGCTTACTGTTCTCTTGAGGATTTGGTCTAATGCCACTTGTTTTATGTTTATCTGGTCCCTCCTGCTTCTGACTAGGTCTAGGACAACAATGATGGAATATAGATTTTAGTAAGCAATAACTCAGAAATACATGTATTAGCCATGTAGGTTTAGAAGTGACCTAGCCACTGAGATGTTAAAGGCATATCAAAATATAGAGGCTGTGTTTCTCATTCAGGAATATAAAGCATTGGTTTGGGTAGCAGTGACACACCAAAGCTGTTGGGATTGATTTGAGTAGCAATAATTGGGGTCAACTACACTATTTCACCAAATTAAATATTTAAAAGTTTCTGAGATTCTCCAAAGAGGAAATGTAAGTATATGTGCAGGTTTTATATATTAGGCCAGTCCTGGAAAAATGTGTAAAATGAGAACATATAGGTACACACCTAATATGTCATGAAACAAAATTTCTTACCTGAAAACTGAGGAAGCCAGTTATCTCTATGTGAATTTTCTTAGAAAATTACTTTAAAGTGAAACAAACAAACGAACAAACACACATACAAAAAACCCTAAAGTTTGATCAAAATATTAACCTGATGGAAGGCATCTGAATTCAGATCAAAGAAAGATTTGGCGACATGGCTTAGTGTTGTTCTGACAGTGTAGACAGAGCATACAATCTGTTATGAGAAGAATTTAGACAAAAAAAAAGTGAAGGAAAGAATGGAAGGGAGGGAGGAAAGAAGAGAAAGAGGGAGAGTTGGAAGAGAGCATATTTTGGCTCTTTGGGAGAGAAGATCTCTTCCAACGTGTTACATACAGCTCTTGGAACAAAAGTCCTAGATGAAGGAGTAGTTCTCAAGCACCTTTCATTCCCTGGATGGATTTATGTACAGTTCTGGGGCTGATTCAGGGTTCGACAGCAGGTACCTCTCATTGGCTTGGACTGAAAGTTTGGGGAAAACCTTATTTGTATGTGGGAAGGCTTGGTGCTGTTCCCATGTGGCTGATAGCTGTGTGCCTCTCCTGTGGGGGGCTGTTGGTGTGGTAACTTCGACAGGAGCCAGGGGTCCAGGAGAAATGATCAAATGCCTTCCGTCCCATGTAGGTGGAAATTACCACCCATTGGGTCCCAACAGGTTTCAAGACCTAAGCTTGACTGGAGACCAGGCTGTCAGTGAGTAGCTTGCTGCCCCTCACTTCCCCAGATCTACTACTCTTCTATTTGCCTTCAGAAAAGCAGGTCTCAAAAGACATCAACCAAATACAGCATAAAGAGTTACACTGAGAATAGCCACAATCTCTCATATCAACACTGGATGAGGCAACCCAGTAAGAGGAACAGAGTCCGAAGAGCAGACAAAGTGGTCAGAGACATTCCCTGCTCTCACACAGTAGATATTGTATGATGATGATACTACACTACAATATTTAAAGGTCAGCATTGTAATAGAAACTGATGGAGGCTGAGGCCTCCAAGTATGAATCAATATTGAACAAATGTGTTTAATTATATTGTGAATACAACTCTTAACTATTGTTAATATTGTTAACTATGTGAGCATAGAACATTTTCACATACTAACTTTTAAATCTCATGAGTCCAAACACTTACATATAAGATAACCAAAAATTTGAATGCATAAGCCAATTGTTATATGACTTCACTGCCATCAATATTTCTATCTATGGTAAATTCGGTAGAAAGCGAGGCTAGAGCAATAACTCCGCATTTTTTGCAAAGGATTTGGGCATCTCACATGACTCACAACCATTTTTCCCTCTAATTCCAGGAATTCTCTACCAGCAGATATATCTACAAATAAAAATTAAATGAAAAATAATTATGTATAAAATTCTCACCTGTTTGTACTGACTAAAAATTAGAGATGGTTATGTACACAGACATAGATATCACATCATTACATTTATTGCATCATGTAAGTTCAAAATATGTATATTTAAATAAATATCCCACATAATATGCAACTTTAATGGATAGTAGCTGTTTTATCTTTTCAAGATAGAAATGACCAGTGGCAGTATCAGATAGGCTTTGGGAGAGATTTGGAAGGCCTTCACATGTGAGGGTTTGCAGTCGTACAATGTATTTGTTAGCCTGCTTTGCTGGTGTTTGTTCTTCACTTGTTTCTCATCTCACAAAAAACATTAGCTTTACCCAAACCTGAGCCAATGAACAGACCATAAGCCACTGAATAGACTGTGATAAATGTATCGTGGTTTATGTCAAAGGGCTTGAGCTTGAACTTACTTCCATCCATTCCAAAACAAACATCTCTCCTCCTGTCATCTACTACCCAATATAAACTTCCCATCTGCATTCCTAACTATGATTCAGAAAAAATCCTGTGTGGAACAAAACATTATCTTTATTATTTTTTCTCTCGGAAAAGACAAAATTATATATTCAGATTTACATGAAGGACAGTTTTTTAGTCTTATGTGCTAGAATACTTTCTAATTGTTTAAAAACTGTTTTACATGCCTGACATTTTCATTAGGGCATACTAGAATATTATTACTAAAGCTTACTTATGATAATTTTTATACTTATTAAAATAAAGTTCTATGTGAATAGCAGCATTATCTTAAATTTCAAGACTGAATATGAATTTATGTACATTTTAAGCACATTTTTGAAGCTTTGTTAAGTTTATGCATTTATCTAGTGCCTTCTTTTCCTTGAACAGCTATTTTGTTATTTTTAGCTCTGTCATGCTGGACTTCATAATAAACTTCCCACGATATTTTGATAGAGTGACTGAAAACAACATATGTGTCAGGAACCCAGATATCTGGCAATTTAGGGCAAGTTCTCAGTTCTCAACAATATCCTGATATGAAAAGTGTCAGACCTAGTATTTTAGGTACTTTTTTTTAATCTTAAAAGAGTTTTAACACATATAGCAGGGTAAGTGTCTAATCCTATCACCACAGAAATATTGATTGTTCTAGATAAAAATCTGAGGTCAGTTGATTAAATAACTAGTTAACCACCCACAGAGCAAATGATACACAGAGAAACAGGCTACACTCCTTAACTCATTAATTCTACTCCTTCTAAAACCACTAAAAAATAAAATAAGATATCAAGCTTGGTAGTTTTATAATACATTTATCCATGAACTATGCCTTCAGTAAATGTCCACAGGCAGAGCCAGGTTTTCTATTCATTTACTAGAGTATCTATGATATCTTACTTTAACAGAATTATATATGCTCTCTTATCTTTCAAATTTGTCTAGATATATCTTAATTTCTATCACCTTTAAAAGTGGTAAACAGTTTCATAATTTTCTGAAGTTCTAGACAGGTATGTGTTTCTCAGTTAGATATTCACTTTACTGACATATGTATAAGAAATCTTAATTTTATCTGAGTTTATCTTTATTGTTAATTTTAATAGCATGTTTTTCAGATCATACAAACTGAAGAGTCATTCTGTTTGTGTCTAGTAAAACTTCAAAAAGGATAGGAGATTAAAAGACAGGCACAAGTATGTAAAAGAATACTTTGTTGTCTTTGAAATGTCTTCTAAGCTTTACCGAATGTTAAGAAAAGGAGAGACCACAAAATGAACTTAGCTTGCATATTTTTAAAAAAATTATATAGAAGGAACAGATATATTGTGAAATTTACCTTTTAAAAATAGTAAAATTCTGGCTTTAAGCCCAATGTTTTTCAGATGATAGTTTGAGTAAATTTAGAATATATTTTTTGACTTGAGTGTGTTACTTGTAAATATATTTTAAAAACCTTGTCAGAAAAAAAAGTAGAAAAAATAACATAAATCTCATATCCATTAATATATTTCATAATGTTCTCATATTTTTCTTATTTCACTTCTGTATTCTATATTTAATATATAACATATCCTTTTTCCTTATCCTAACTATAATTTTTGCCCCTTATAATATTTTTCCATATATGATGTCAGGTTTCTATAATTTTTCTCATTAATCATTTTATTTTTCTGTATGTATTAAGACAATTTTCTAGTTATATGAAATTGTTGTCATATTTGTATTGTTAGAATCTTTATAAGTCACAAGTGGTAAAATTAACCTCTATTACTCTGACAAATGTTATAAAGTATAGAGTGGTGTTAGAGAGGCCTGATATTTGCTATCCTAGCATCTATCAAATGTGTATTTCCAAGGTCAAGAACATGCTGTGTGAAATAATGTAAAATCATATAACAATTACGATACAGGTCAACTGGTAAAAAACTGGAATTTTAAAAAAAAAAATCTAATGACAATGGTTCCCCTTTAATTATACATCAGCATTAGGGAAAAGTTGACTCCTATTGCAACAGAGTTTTGTTAAAAGGTGACTTTTGTCACCAGTCTTAAGTTTCGAACTTATGTGTTAGACATAAGACCTAGGTCCAGTCATTTTTATAATGAGACGTTAGAATCAGGTTTAGTGATACATGAAAAAATAAAACAAAAGAATGCCAACTCTCGAATCTCAGATATTAAGAATTATGGTACATCCATTCAAGCTGAAGCTCAGTGTGTGAAGCATGTTGTTGAGGTCAGGGAAGAAGTGAGGAAGAAAGCTCTCACTCAAAATCATTCATTTACTCTGTTCAACTGTCAGAATGTGTTCCTTTTTAGAGTAAGTCCTAAAGCTGTGTATCTTATTCATTTAATAGAAGATACATTCTTTAATTTAAGCTTGTGGGATAGGAACTAAATATAAAATACTCCTACATATACGGCTCAGGAAACATTGCAGAGCAGGTAGAAGTGGTTTCAGGGCTAGAAGATCAGAGTCTGCTGTGAGAGTGTGATTCTTAGTAATCTGAGAAGCTACAGCATTATGTCTGGGCAACATGAACACCCAAACATGAACTGAACCAGGCAACACCAATGAGCATGCCAAGGTGAATCCGGGAGAACCCTTTCCTATAATCTGTTAAAGAAGATATATTAATAAATCTATGTTTACAATAATGAAACTTCAGAAAAATAATTCTCACAAGCAATTCATGAGTAAAAAGTGTCACACTGAAGGCTTTATTGGAAACTCCACTCCAGAGTGAGGGCCTACATTGCAGCCATAATGAGTATATTCCTTCTGCATTTCTTTTTATCATCTCTTCCAGTGTTTCTTTCTCCTTCTTTTTCCACAGTCTTTGGCATCTAACTTGAACTCAAAATGAGATAACCCATTATATCTGTCTCATAAAAATTATGTAGGGTTGTTCAGTTCAGTAAAGAATCCTTTAAAAATGGGATGAATTCCCAATATTACAGTTTTTAGATGGCTTAAGTTCAAGGAAAACAATTTGGTCTTCATTATCCCATCACATTTATCGGGTATCTGTGCTATACAAAATGTAAAATGTTCTCAGTGTGGCATCCTCATAAAGATAGTCCATAATAATCATTTGCTGCATGTTTATCTTTGACTGTGTATGCAGCATTGACTATTTTTATTTCTAAAATATTTACAAAGTGAAATGCATGCTGATAGGAGCCATTGGCCATCTGCCACCCCCATAGTGCACACAGCCATTAAGATACTGCTACTGATTTGGCCCCTGCAACTTTTGCTGTAGTACTGGTGAGTGTTACTATGTCATATTTCTGTGTCAACATAGTTTCTCTTAGGACAGTTAAAATAAAACTGTACACCAAGATAAATATTTTTTTTTTTCCCCTAAGGAAAACCTATTAGCTTGTATGAGGATAGAACTCTAGGAACAATTGTGACAATTCAACTGATACCCTCAGGGTAAATGACCAAATGGTGAACAATAGGGAGTGAGTACCCTGGATAAGGAGAAAATATGAATCTAGAAGGCTAGTGGAAGATTTATAGACACACAGATTGCTATTTAAAAAATGTATGAACCCTATTCCCAGTCATCCTTTCATTTTTGCACTTTAAATATATATGGATGTATTTGCAAGCATGTACACGCTTCTTTTAATTGGGGGATGTAGTTAAAGTATTCTCAGATCTCGTATTTGTATTATCCTCAGCATTTCTTTGCTTGATTAAAGTATGCAAACTATATGCTAGGCAAAAATCTCAATTCTGTAAAGACAGCTGAATAGAAGTTGACATGCAAAATTCTTCATTCCCTTATCCCCTCTCATTCCACTAAAAGGTGCTGGTAACTTTTGTCATGCAAACAGCTGCAATTTTGAGTGGCTTTGGGGGAAGACTATCAAAGATATGCAAAGATAGTGTTGTGACCAGAGCCATCACTGCTTTCCAAACAGGCTTAAAATCTTTCACTAGCTGTTCAAATAACTAAGATCCTGTTGTGGGCAAATTAGTTCTTTGCCTTTTTTCAACACTTTGACTTATAAAAAAACAGCCTTCCATATTTCTAATATTGTTTTGATCCCCAAAATATTATCAATGTAGTACCTTAATATATATGTATATACATATATATTAATATAACATTTTAATGTATATTAAATTTGTTAATAATATCATATTTGCTATAATTTTACCAAT
This sequence comes from Mus pahari, assembly GCF_900095145.1. Taxonomy (NCBI): domain Eukaryota; kingdom Metazoa; phylum Chordata; class Mammalia; order Rodentia; family Muridae; genus Mus; species Mus pahari. Next base: position 19,180,340 of record NC_034593.1, on the reverse strand, counting down.
ATCCATTCATTTACTAATGAATGGCTTAAACATAAAAAATTTCATTTAATTAAAGATGAAAAATATAAAGTTATATATGATATATGCAGAATTTTCACCAGCATCTTTGATAAATTAAGAAATGTGAATTGTTTTGTGAATAATACATACACTGATAGAATGCCATTATAGAAGAGGTACTGATAGAATGCCATTATAGAAGAGGGATAACTATAAGAAAAAAGCTGCTGTAATCACTGTTCAGCTGAGTTATATGCTTTGAACTTTAAAAATTACAACTGTGTAAACAAAATTTTGTTACTGCAGTCTGGCTAAAATGGAGTAAAATCTTTGTTTTCTGAAAAACTCATGTGTGATGACTGTTTTTAAACAGATTTTATCTACACATTCTGCTAGTGATTGTATGACTGAGCTATATTGGTAATTTGACTATTTTTAAATCAAGTGTTCTTTGTTCATGGGTGAACCAGCTTTGTTGTACAAGCATATTTTCCAGCATATATTCATAAGTAATACAAAAATAACATCTATTTTATATTCAGATTGTACACCAGACCTAGGCTATAAATGTGATAAATGTATACAGCTAAGAGTTTTTATTTAATTAGATATTTCCTTTATTTACATTTACAAAGTTATCCTCTTTCCTGGTTGAGATTTTTTTTAAATTTTAGCAGGAGTTTATATCCATATTTCAGTACAGTCCTATAATCATGCATAGTACCTACAATCATTAACTGCTATAGTTGAGGGGCCATTGAATCACTATTTGGCCTTCCTGTGTTCTCCGTGCCTTAAATTTTTATAGTATCTCTTAATTATGTTGAAGTAAGGTCCAAATTTCATATTTCATTTAGAATCTGTCACCTCTATTGCTCATGTCCTTGCCATTGTCCAACTTAAACAATTAGTCAATTAACATCAAAGAAAGAGGATCCAGCTTCAAAGCCAGTCATTGATGGGCTACCTTTGCACCTCCTTTCCTGTTGACCCCTTCCTGTGATTATATATCTTCCAAATTAAGGAAGTTTGTCTTCTTTGACCAAAAGTAAAGAGTTTGGGAACTTTCACAGGGAGGAGGAAGGAAGTGAGAATTTACCCACATACCTAGTCAAGCCAGTAAGGAGATAGATGTTGCAGCCAGATCACATTTATATTGGAATAAATACAGGAGGATATATGATATGTTAGTCACAGAACCTTAGAGGCTATTGATTACTGATCTATTGGTGAATTATTATTATTATTTAGTATTTCACAAATATTAGGTTCTAAGTAATATAAAGTTCCTCCATGGTATTTACACTATTTTTGTGTAATGAAAAGCCAGTGTTCCCATGTTGTATTTTTTTATCACATGAAAGATTGGGAAAAGTTTAATATATTCAGATAAAGAGCATAAGTATGAATATGGTTAAAGTCATTCTAAACATTTGGGTGACAGACTCATAAATAGCATAGTGATGAACATAAATATTTAACAGACACCATTCTATATGCTTTTCTTATTATGTTTTCTTGTTCAAAAAAGCTTAATAATGGTGCATGATATTATTATTTTAATTCCTTTTTGTCTCTTATTTATTTCTTTATTTATTTCCACTCCAGATTTTATTCACACCCCAGTCCACCCTCTGATTGTTCCATATCCCATACCTCCTTGCCACACCCCTGTCCCCCCATCCCTACCCCCACCCCCATCGCCACCCCCAGCCAACCAGACCTCTAAATTCCCTGATTCCTCCAGTCTCTTGGGGGTTAGGTGTATCTTCTCTGATTGAATCCAGACTCAGGAGTCCTGTGCTGTATATGTGTTGGGGTCTATATCAGCTGCTGTATGTTGCCTGGTTGGCGGTCCAGTGTTGGAAAGATATCAGGGGTCCAGGTTAATTGAGACTGCTGGTCCTCCTATTGAGTTGACCTCCTTCTCAGCTGTTTCCAGCCTTTCTGTAATTCAAACACAGGGGTCAGCAGCATCTGTCCATTGGTTGAAAGCAAATATCTGCATCTAACTCTTTTAGATGCTTATTGCATCTTCCAGAGTACAGTCACGCTAGGTCCCTTTTTTTGTGAGTACCCCATAGCCGCAGTAATAGTGTCAGGCCTTGGGACCCTTCCTTGAGCTAAATCCTACTTTGGGCCTGTTGCTGGACCTTCTTTTCCTCAGGCTCCTCTCCATTTCCAACCCTGAAGTTCTTTCAGATAGGAAGAGTTATGGGTCAGAGTTTTGACTGTGGGATGGCAACCCCTCCTCCCTTACTTGATGCCCTGTCTTCATGATGGAGGGGGGCTCTATTCCCTCTCCCTACTGTCAGGCATTTCATCTAAGGTCCTCCTTTGAGTCCTGAGAGTCTCTCTCCTCCCTGAGGGGTCCCCCATCCTAAGATGTGTCCTATTTCCATTCTTTCTGTTGGTCCTCAATCTTCAGTCCTTTTCCCTTACCAGATCAGGTTCTCCCCCCCCACGCCCCCACTGTTCTGCCCTGTCCACTTTCCCTCCCAGGTCCTTACCCCTTTCCCACTTGTGATTGCTTTCTTCTTCCTCCCAAATAGGATTGAGGCATCCTCGCTTGCTGAACTTTATGTGTTCTGTGGACTTCATCATGGGTATTCTATACTTTCTTTTATTATTACTATCTTGGCTAATATCCACTAATTAGTCAGTACGTACCATGCATGTCCTTTTGGGTTTGAGTTACCTCACTCAGGACGATATTTTCTAGTTCCATCCATTTGCCTGCAAAACTTAGGATGTCCTCATTCTTAATAGCTGAGTAGTATTCCATTATGTAAATGAAACACATTGCCTGTATCCATTCTTCTGTTGTGGAACATCTGGATTTATATATAAATATACCACATACCATGATTCTGAAATCTCTCGATCACAACTACAATATTTACATTAGAAATTGTGAACTAACTGGTCTGGTGATTCAAGATTCATAGTAGAGTTAGATTTCAAACAGAGTTCAAAATTATTATTGACACAACTGTACCATGCTGATTATATTGAGAAGTTGGTGGAAATATCTCTCAGACTTGGTCATTTTAGCAAAGAAAAATATGACTGATCAGTAATTGTATTTTTTCCAATTTTTATTAGGTATTTAGTTCATTTACATTTCAAATGCTATCCCAAAAGTCCCCTCTACCCTCCCCACCCCTGTTCCCCTACCCACCCACTCCCACTTCTTGGCCCTGGTGTTCCCCTGTACTGGGCATATTAAGTTTGCAAGACCAAGGGGCCTCTCTTCCCAATGATGGCTAACTAGGCCATCTTCTGCTACATATGCAGCTAGAGACACGAGCTCTGGGGGTAAAAGCTTTAATTTAGATTCCTTCCAAAAGCAAATGATGAAATTAAATTTGGATACCCTTGAAAATAACTGATGAATGTGAAATTTATTAAAATAAAACACACGCACACACAGACATACACTGAAAAACAATTTTCAGTTTCTTAAAATGGTGGTCACAAATTAAATGGTAAATGCCCTCATATTTTTTCTTCTTTTTCCAACTTTAAATATCCCTTCTATTGATTCATAAATCAATTAATTAGCATTGAGAGACCTTAGGGCAGCAGGAAATTGGATCCAAATTAAAAAGAAAAAGGAGGTAATTTATTTTAAGACAAAAAGTTCAATGTTCAATGGAAGTTTAATCAGAAATGACCCATTGTTTGAAGAGTAGAGCATTAATGTCTTTTCTATTTCATTGTCACCCAGATTGGTAAAAATTGATATAACTAATTGTTCTTAAATGAAGATTCTTGGTTGGTAATATCAGAAATCAACTAAATGCATGTAGTTCAGAATATGTATATAAGCATAAATATGTATTAAACTACCTCGTGTTTTATATATATATATATATATAACACGAGGTAGTTTAATGGCGTGGAGCTCTGGGCTGATACATATCTCACGCAGGAGACAGAGGAATCAACCACAAGGCTTGAAAGCTAGGGGTTTTTATAGGAAGAGGTTCGGGGGCTAGGAAGAATTTGCGTGGTTTCATACTTTTGCATTTTAATTCATTAAGCAAATTTCTATTCTATGCTGCAGTCTTATGATCTTTAAAGGCAAATGTTGACAGACATATTTTCTCCACCATGAAGAAAACAGGATCTCTTCTTTAAAGTCTAGTTACTCAATTAAATGGAATTGTTGTTGTTGTTGTTGTTGTAAACTATTTCAGAATTTATTTGGTATCTTTATTGAGTCTCAAGTAAATAAATAAAAATAATGATTGAAATATATGAATTTAGCTAAAAGGAACTATTGATCTAATTATAAGGTTCTCCAGAAATCATTTCTGGACCTTGAAATTGAATTTACCTCCAGTCCCTGGCCTACATGGAAAAATGAAGAATTTCATTTACATTTAGTAAGTGGTAGATGAAACAAATAGTATTTCTAGGAATTCCTTATAGAATCAATGTTAAGTTGCTCATATGCTAAATAGGTATGCTATATAGTAAGGGGATTGAAAATATATAGTGGATTGAATGAGCCATTTCCACAGTTTTCTCTCTGATTTTGCCACAATTACTGACTACATTGGGCTTAGTATTTGATTTTTTAAAAAGGTAGATAATTGCAGAATTATATGCTAAATGGAAATCCTGAGACAGGCTATATCTCAAGCTTAATGACCTTCAATATTTTCACCCAGATTGTGGAACAGGAGGTCAATTCTATCAACATAATACCTTCCCATTTTTTTGATAAAGGATTTGAAAGGGGAAAATTCTTTCTTAGGTTTGAATAATGCATTTGTTTCTTCTCAGGTTCATGTTGAGATTCTTTAGCCCTTAACTTTAAGACCTTCAAATCCCTCAATTTTTCTACAGTTGATTAAGTAAATCCTTGAGGAAAGTACTGAGTGACTGTTGAGCAGGAAGTTTTTCAGGAGGCTAACAGGCTCTGACCTTTGAAAAAGTTGTTAAATTAACTTGAGGCCTTTCCAGAGACCAGATTGTACAAAAGACCATGTCAGCGTTTGGTACCCTCATTATCTAAAACACATCTTTCCCTTATGAGATCTGAGAATACTGGCTCTTGTTTCCAAGAATTTCAACTTATTTAGAGTAAGTTTAACATCTCACCGGCACAAGACCTTCAGTATCGCCGTGTCATATGTGAGTCTCTACCGCTCACCAAAGCTCTTGTCATGAGTAAAATATCCCCGGGATTGATAATCAACTGCAGATCTAACCTCTCTAATATCCCGCCATTATCTACAGTGATGAGGCGCCACCTGAAGTCTGGATGCTACATAATTTTATAGTCATCTTTTGCTTTCCCAGGTATTTGGGAGAACTTTTTTCTTCCCAATAATAGACAGAGAGAAGGCATTTAACCACTGAATGGGTGAGATTGCAGGACACTGTCATTTATTTTACTGCCATCTATATGTCATGTGACAACAGAGTTGTATTTCTGTGCAGTTGTATTTATGTGTAGTTTCTGGAACTACAGTATATTATATCAAAGGAGTATATACACACACACACACACACACACACACACACA
>NC_034593.1:19168424-19174686 GCF_900095145.1 Mus pahari | reverse complement strand
GAGAGAGCAATATGGGGGCCTAACAGCCCCTTTCATGGTCTTTACTGTTGCTAGGTAACTGGGGAGGAGTTTAGCCTGAAGGTCAGAAGCTTGGGCCATTGCCTATGTGACTACTGACCATGCTTCTCTTGTGGGGGCTGTGGGGGGGGGGTAACTTAGGCAGGGGCCAGAGTTCCAGGAGCATGAGGGAATGCCTATTGAGTCATGAAGGTGAATTATAACCACCGGGGTGCAGACCTCAGCTCAACTGGAGACCAGCCTGCAATTCCCTTCATCAATTCAGGTCATAAGGATCTATGCGAGGGCCCATTGAGTTATCTGACTGGCACTTGGTGTTTATTTTTAAAGGATACTATGGTTTAAGTGTTAAAGCTATGGCTTAAGTGAGATGATGTCTTTGTGCAGTCAGCTTATATTTAAGTGTTGGGGTGAATTAGCCTTCTAAGTGGTACTTAGCATGTTTATTCAAAATTCTGTTGAGCATTCTCTTAATCAGAAAATCTATATTATTTTGAGATTTGGCCATGCAGCTATTGCTCCACTAGAAAAGATTCTGTAATGATTTTAGCTTATTTTTTTTGTTTTGAAATCATGAAATTGCCTAAGACTACTCTCTGAGGCTGTAATACACATTCAGGGGTGTTACATATCGGGTATATGGCTGTGGGAGGCTACATATTCAGATCTTCTGGCCATGAATGAAACTTCAGCTGACACAAGTATAAGGAATGATTTAGATTTTAATAAATTCATCAAGATCATTATTGTCATCTCTGGAATGCACAAAAGTGGTCCTGGAGGACTTAATAAGCATGTTTTAGACTTTGTTTATTTTTTTTTGAGACGACAAAATGAATTTAAAAATAAAGTACTCAAATCTACATACAGGAGCAAATTTCATTTTATAAAGTTAGGGCATTCTGAGAAAATAGAAAAAGAAAAAAAAACTGTGATCTATTCTTAAATATGCTAAGGAAAAAAACCTGTAATATCAAAATTTGTGTGGAACATTCTGGTACAAGTGTAGTTGTGTGATTAAAACACACTTTGATTTATGGAAACACCATCTGAGTTAGTGTTTTATTTTCTCCTCTCATGTCATCATTATAGATCAGACTGCTCCATCAATTGACACTAGGTACAGTGGCCGACACCTGTAATCCAAGCACTAGGGGGCATGAGGAAGAACTGACAAACTTTTACACTGGTCAGGGCTTTCAGGGTAAGATCCTGTCTGAGAAAATGTGATGGACACTGAACACTTAAGACCATCTGTGATGTGTACAAAGGTTAAGATAAACCTGTATCCCAGGGCTAGAAATGAAGGATTGCAAATCAAGCTACTCAGGAGACTGAAGTGGAAGAAGATTTTAAGTTCATGAAAAACATAGACTAAAGAAGGAGTTTTGGGCCAGCTTAGGCAGTTTATCCAGGACTTGTATCAAAATAGGAAGTAAAATGATGACAGGGAGCAAGGAGCAGGGGGTGGCTGAGGGATTGTAGAGGGGGGTCATTTGGATAAGTAGGCTTGGGAGGTGGTTGCCTGCATGGCATGTGATAATTCATAGATTTAATACACAGCACTGCAATAAAAATAGCACACATCTGTACATGATTAAGGGATGAAAGACATGAAGGAAAGATTAAGGGAAGAAAGATGTAAGAGAGATGAGTTTGAAGGAGTCTAAAATATAAAGAAGATTTTCCAGTGGAAGTTTTATATCAATACGGCATGACACAAAACTCACCTGGTTCAATGGAAATTGCTCAAATTTTAAGATTTATATAAACATTATTCTTCATTAGGAATAAGGAAGTCACATAACAGACTGTGACTCTTCTTTGGGGTATAATGTTATTATGCTGTATGACTTTAGTAACATACTGCTATGTCATATTCCAGAGTTCAGGCCTTAAGGCTTTTTGGAACATGTTTAAATTCTCTCAGGAATAATATAAATTTCTTTAGGTTTCTTCCACTACTATTCATTCAACATAAACTTCCCAGGATTATCCTTTAATCTGTTACAGTAAAATTTCCCCAGAAAATCCCGACTTTGCAGAAATACACAAGTCATTATTTCCTGCACGGGCATGGAAGGTATCTGCACACTGTAACTTCAGAGTCACTGTTTATGACTCCTTGTTTACTAGATAGAAGCATCTTCACTCTAGTTTTCTACTGGTGTACACATACACAAACACACGAATACACATGCACACACCTATAAACACACATACACACACAAGCACATGTACACATATAATAGATAATATACATAATATTATATATAATATATAGTCCCGTGACCTCCAAAAATAACACAAAATTTCAAAAATGTTTACTATGTACACAAAGACACATGTGACACACAGCAGATCTGTATGACCATGTTTTATGGCTCTGTAAAACCAGGTAGTCATTTGAATAGCCTATTCTTTATTTCATGTATTTAAGTTGAATTAAAATTTTAATGTCTTCTCAAGGACTAAAATTAGACTACTAAATCAATAGGAGTATGCTTATAGTGGTAACCTGAGTATTTTCAATTATGCCAGTACAGTGTATAGAGCTTCCTAGAACCTGAAAATGTAAAATAAAAATGAGTGCATTCAGGAAATAATGTGCCAATATTGTTCTACATTTGACCCTTGGATGCTTACTCTTTTATTTAAATTCTATATTATCTCTGGTCTATTTTATATTGAGTAGCAATGAGAACATTATTCAGAAATTATGGCTGTAATTACCTCTTCCATGTGTCCAGAACATAATGAATGTCAGTGCCATTCAAAGGCTACAAGTATTTTAATTTCATATATTAAAGTATTGATGTGTATCTTCTTATTGCAGAGAAAATATTTCAATGAAGAAGTGTATGCAGGACTTTGGGTTTCAATTTTCTTTCTTCAAAAGAGAAAGTCTTTGATCATAGCCTTGAAATTGTTTATAGCTCTTAGAATGCTTGTGGAGAATAGACTAAGCCTGAGAGGAAATTCTAACAGAATTCGGAGTAGTTATCCTTGAGCTGGACACAGAAACTTTGCAGTAAGGAAGGGTTAGGATAGCCTGTGGAGCTAGATATACCACAGTTTGTATACAGTTCTACTTAATACTTATAGTATGATGTCAGCTGTACACAGAAATACATTGGCTCATATGTAAAGAACAGGAAGAAACAGCTCTTACTTTACAGACACAGTTGCAAAGTAAACTTCCAGAGATGAGCATGAGACTAGAAGCCTGAAGTGGTAGAGCAAGAATGTGAGACATCATAGCTCTCTTATGGTTCAGTGTTGTGCCTATCAAGTACCAGCTAATAGAAGTGCATGTCTGAAGGGCTCTGCTTAGTTCATATTCACTGAACCTGCATCAAACAACATCACATATGATCATTTCAGAAAGCATCATGGAAAAAATTGTTTTATTGTAGAGGCAATTTCAATTTTGGTAAGCTTAATGTAGGACAGAAACTTAGACAAGATCTTCAAATTGTTTCATTTTTTTTCTATGTGTAGATACCAAGATTATCTTCTACAATATATAAATCCAAGATTGTTTCAACACTTTGCCTCAATTGATTCTACTTGAAATTATGTTCCTTAAAATTTCTGCTCTCTATGAAATTTAGCTCTGATTTTTTTCCTTTAAATATATAATCTGTTCATTTTATTTTTCTTTTAAATATGTATATTTCAGTGTGAGTGTGAGAACATATGTTGCTTTTCTAAGTTTGTATACCAGAAAACAATCTGAAGTGTTGCTTCCTTATCTCTGAGCATCATAGTTTGGTTGGCCTGTGAACATCTGGGACCTATGCTATCTCTGTCTCAACAACAACATGAACTAACCAGTATCTCCAAAGCTCCCTGTAAGCAAACCACTAACCAAAGAAAACACATGATGGGACTCATGGCACTAGCTGCATATGTAGCAGAGGATGGAGTAGTTGGTCATCAATGGGAGGAAAGGCCCTTAGTCCTGTAAAGGTTATATGTCCCAGTAGAAGTGAATGCCTGTGCCAGGAAGCAGGAGTGGTTGGGTTGTGAGCAGGGGGAGGGGATAGGGGATAGGAGATTTTTGGATGGGAAACTAGAAAAGGGGAGAACATTTAAAAAGTAAGTAAAGAAAGTATCTAATTTGAAAAAAGGAATGCTAAAATCATATAGAATATTAGTCACTTGTCCTATGCAGACAGGGTAAGTGCTCTTTAAATCTTGTGTCTTACTTTGTAGTAAGTAAATAAGTAAATAAGAAAGACTACATTGTAAGACATAAGATATAAAGAACATTTTTCATATCCCAACAAACACATCAGTATACTCCCATTCAAAATAGAACAGGTACTATAACGTGTTCCATTTAACTACCCCTCAAATATCAAATTACCTATGGAATTGTTTTCAAACTTTAGGATTAACATATTGTTAAAAATCAAAATTACATGCTTAATTCATTATGCAAGAGCATGTTTCTGCTAACACAGCAGATTAAAAAGGAGAAAGGATAGTCCAAGATGAAGGAAAAATAACATAAATGAAACCATAGGAAAGGTTAGAGTCAAGATTTGGTGAACATTTTGCTGTAGCAAAAGCAAACAATACAAAATAGTATGAGTGGGTTTCTCAGCACAAAAGAATAGTTTAGAAACAAGAGACTAATGACAAGTATGACTTGGCTTTGTGATGGTGTACATGTTAGTTGGACTTTGACATATATTGATCCTGAAATGAAAGCAAAAGTAATGTGAACTATAGCCAATGGTAGCATTTATAGAGAACTGTCTCAATTTCCAGATCAGGCACAGAATGGAATAATTCCATCAAACAGACGATAAGATAAGTGAGAATAAGAAGAGAGTTAGAAAAATGAAAATATTTTTGGAACATTGAAATGTCATTCAAAATAAAAATCAGGACAACACACAGGATGATATGCTGGAATATAAGAAATATAGATACATACACACAAGCACATACAGACATATAAACACTTATACACAATTTAATATTTCACAAGGAGTTTGTAGACAAATAAAAATGATAAACTACAAGTAAATGATAGAACTAAATATAATTAGCTTTACATGTGGTCAAGCTGAACTGACTGCAAACAAACTCAGCTAGGAAGGATACTATTCATATTTGAAACCTTCCTGATAGGATTTCCAGGTTCTATATAACAATATTTTCATGCTGTAATTTTCAAAATAATTATTGTATAAAAGAGTTATTCTAAGGAAAAAGTATATTCTAAATGACTGACAAATTACTCCCCTTTCTCCTTCAGCAATGAAATATTATTAAGTAAGCATCACCTATAGTGACTGTAAGCATTGTTGAAATTTTACAGACTGCTTGTGTTTTAATCTTGTCTCTACTTTGTTAGGTTCTGAAGATACTTCTTTATTCAACATGATTATTATTTTTAACATGACTGTTATATCTACATGCATATGAAAATATGATACTGTCTTCATCATTGGGCATAAAGGGTCTTTTATGTACTCAAATTCTATTAGTCAAATACTGTATTAAGAAAGATTTTGTCAGAGGAGTGGTGTCTGCCAGGGAGGGCTCTCACTGCCTGAGCTGGTGGGGGAGCCATCTTTGCTCCAGTTTGCCCAGGCTCCAGTCAGAGCCCTCTGTGAACTGCAGAAGCAACACAGCTTCTGGGACAGACCCCGTTTCTGACTCCAGACATCAAAGCACCTTTCCAGCCAGAGAAGAGGCATCCACTCTGGAGGGCTCAGGCTGCCTGAGCTGGTAAGGGAGCCATCTTTACTCCCAGTCGCCCAGGCCCCAGTCTGCACTGGTGAGAGTGTGGACTGCAGAAGCTACACAGCTTTGGAGCAGACAGAAGCAACACAGCTTCTGGACAGACACTGTTTCAGGCTCCAGACATCTGGGCATCTTCCCTGTCAGAGGAAAGGTGGTCACCTGTGAGGACTCTGTCTGCCAGAGCAGGTGAGAGAGCCATATTGTGTCCAGGGTCTGTTGGAGTATAGTCTGTGCAGGTGAGTGTGCAAACTGCAGAGACCACAAGTCTTCTGGGTCAGGCTCTTGATTCTGGCCTACTTCTTCAGCCAGGAGGCAGGTCTGAATGCCAGGCCTCTGTGCACCTTCCCTGCAAGTGGAGAGCTTGCCTGCAGAGAGTACTATGACCACTGAGACTCAGGAGAGAGCTAGAATCCCAGGACTGCTGACAGAGGCTAACTGAATCACAGGAGGAACAAACTCCAACGAGAGACAACTATAACAA
>NC_034593.1:19156480-19168413 GCF_900095145.1 Mus pahari | reverse complement strand
ATAGGTGGAACAATAATATGAACTAACCAGTACCCCAGAGCTTGTGTCTCTAGATGCATATGTAGCAGAAGATGGCCTATTCAGTCATCATTGGGAAGAGAGGTCCGTTGGTCTTGCAAACTTTCCCAGTACAGGGGAATGCCAGGGCCAAGAAGTTGGAGTGGGTGGGTAGGGGAGCAGGGGCATGGGGAGAATATAGGGAACTTTCAGGATAGAATTTGAAATTTAAATTAAAAAATATCTAATAAAAAAACAAAATTAAAAAAAGAAAGAAAGAAAGATTTTATTGTAAATTAATGAATACCCATGACAAACTCTATATGTTAAATAACTATGTAAAATAATATAAATTAAGTAGGTGTGGCGTTGTCCACCTTCAGTTCTGACTTTCTAGAGGCAGAAGCAGGTGTAGTTCTATGAGTTTAATGCCAGCTTTGTCTATTCACTGAGTTCCAGGACACGGGTTCCATAGAAAGATTCAGTTTCAAATGAACTGGTATGTAGATGGATGGTTAGATAGATAGATAGATAGATAGATAGATAGATAGATAGATAGATAGATAGATAGATAGATAGAGAAATTGAAAAAGGAAAACAACAACAAAAGAATTATATAAATGATGAAGGCTCAGCTGATGAATCTGTTGCTACTAAGCCTGAAGATATGAGTTTAATCTCTTGGACCCTCACAGTAGTATGATCAAAGCAATTCTCTCTAGATTTCACCTGACTTCTACATGTCTATTGTGGCATGCATGCATGCATGAATGTCCCGTCATGATAAACAATAAATTTTTAAATGTTTTGAATATGTTTAAACAAGCTAGTATGCTTTATTGAGAGTAAGGGTTAAAAGCAAAAAAAAAAAATGTTTTAGTGAAATAACATATAGTTTCTGTGTGTGTGTGTGTGTGTGTGTGTGTGTGTGTGTGTGTGTAAATGAACAGGGATTATAATGGAAAAGAAAGCAATGTAATAAAAAGAAGCAAGAAAGTGTACAAAGAGAGAGTGAGAAAACTAGACAAAGTATTTAGACTTTCATTTTGGGAAAACAGACATGAAGGCACAATGAGGAATGAATACTTGAGCAAATAAAGGGGACCAGGAAAGTGGACAGGGAAGAGAAACAGGGAGAGTAAAAAAGTAATTGTTAAATTGTAATTAATATCACAAACAAATCATCATATGTATGCTAATTTAGCTTTAGAGTTATCTGTATTCTATATGTTATAAACATGCTGGTTTCCAGGATAGTGTTGATGGCTCTTATGAGAATGGATAGGCCACATGTCCCCAGCTTTCTGTTTATGACTGTCATATCTTCATTGCCTGATATCTCAGTCAGGTAAATTGCAAAGCCATGCAGGTCACAACATTACAACTTATTATATTCCTTGGGTCTCATTCCTCTCCCTCCTTCTTCCAGGAGAACTGCTTCAATTCAGAGAAAATAGCTACAAAATACTGTGTCATCTTTAACTTGTGAAAAGTTTTATCAAACTTAGTATTGACTGGGATTTGAGAGATTTAAACACGTTTGTTTTCAGTTAGCAGACCTGATGAAATGAGGGATGAGAGAAGGGTTGGTAGGTACTGATACCTTTTAGTTCATGTTCTTTTCCAGAAAGACATAGGATCTATTCTTCATCAGTGTATCTTCAAAACATTCTGATGGCATAATCCTAAGCATTAATATATTAAAAAGTTCTGATTGGCTATTGGTTACCAACAATACATACTATTTTTTTTTAAAAAAATCATATTGAAATCATTCCTTTCCTATAGCCATTGCTGGCCTGAACATGTTAAATCATTTTTTTTAAGAATGAATCTCTGTGTTTCTATTAAGTAATATTTATCTGTCTATCCATCCATCATCTTCTGTCAACCTACATATTTATATAGATCATGTTCCAATTTTCCCTTTCCTATAATTTTAAAGTCTTAGGATTACTATTGCTGTGATGAAACTCCATAAATACAAGCAACTTAAGAAGGAAAGGATTTATTTTACTCAGTTTCACAAAGCACAGTAAGGAGGGCAGAAACCCAGGCAGGGCAGAAACTCGGATGCTGCTGCTGATGCAGGGTCCATGGAGGCATGTTCCTTACTGCCTTGCTCCACATTGTTCATGCAGCCTGCTTTCTAATAGAATGCAGCCTGCTTTCTAATAGAACACAGAATCCTCAGCTCAAGATGGCACCACCCACAATGGACTGGGCCAACTCCCAGCATTCATTAATTAAGAATATACCTTACACCTATATCCTATGGAGGCTACTCTTTTCAATTAGGGTTTCCTCCTTTCAGATGACTTTAGCTTGGGTTAAATTGACATAAATCTGGACAATTAACCATTATCAGCTTGACACATAACCACATCACCATTAAACCACAACCTTTCCTTTCCATCATCATCCTCAATATCTTACATGAAAAATATAAATAGCAACCTCGCAGTCTTTATAGTGAAACAAATTAGAAGCATTAAAATTCAGTCCTTTTAAAATATCCAATATACTCTCCTTCTCCCTAACTCCAGCAGATGGGAGAGCTAGCCCCTGGGTCACGAAATCAGGAGAGTTGGCCCTGTCCCATAATGGCTTAAGCATTTGGTGGCCTTACTGGGGCAGTGCTGGAGAGCTCACTCTGGTGGTCATGGTGCAGGAGAGATGCAAGGCTGATTAACCCAGCTACCACCCAGGCCCAGATCCAGGGCTATGAGTTGGCCCACATCAACAACTACATTATCTGTGAACTGCTGAGCCATATGAAGGGGCAAGTCCTGCAGACTTAATGCTTCAGAATATTTGTGACCCAGGGCAACAACAATGTATCTGAGGGAAAGTTTTTGTGATAATCCAGTATTGATAGAGCAGCAGATGTTAGAAACCTCAAATTAGACTATTGCAATGAACATTTGCGAGTAAAATTATGTAGACAAAGGGTATTGAACATAAGATTTTGATACTATTCTCAGTCAACTTTTAGGCAGCCCGTAAAGACACATGTGATTTTTACCTGCTTCTTATTGTTTTGATGATGCCATCATTATACTTAAAATACCATGTCATGCCCGTTTTCTCTATGCTCTTTTAGGTAGTTATTTTTATCAAAAAATACTGTTGTCTTCTAGCCATTAAACACAGAATATATAAAAATAAAAAAGGAATTATAATAGAGATTTTGAAGTCTAATATATCCTTTATGTATGTAAGTATAAATTATAATTAGAGTAAATATGAGAGAAATATAAAAGGTTATCCTTTTGATGATAAACTACCATTTTATGAGCATATAGCATGTTAAAAGTAATACAATCCTATTTACATAAATTTATAAATATTCTGGGGTGGATAATTATATAATTCAGATGAAGCTCACACTCAGCAGTAACCTCAAAGCAATTTATACTTTTTTAAAGAGAAAATCTAATTAAAATATGAAAATCAAAATCAATGAAGACTTTTTCTTTTGTCTGTCACAGGGTCCAAGTTTTCTCTCTGAGGCCATTTTTCCAACACATGCATCAAAAATTGAAGAAGTAGATCCGTCTTTCAACCTCCATGAAGCCATTACTAAGGTGGGCATGCCCCTGTGAACTCACAAATAGAATGAAAACAACTTTTTGTTTTTTTGTTACTGTTATTTGTTTATTTGTCTTCCATAGGTAGAAGAGAATAATCAGTCAAGACAATGCTTTCATAAGTAGTAATGATGATAGAAAATGTTTGGGAAAGAGATAATAAAATCATTCAAGAGAAATGATAGATGCAGGATTTAAGACAAACCAAGTGTCAACAAAATAAATATTTTTGCCCTTAGCCTAAAATCAAACTTGTCTTTTATTTTCAATGGACAGGAAATTCAGATGATCATAAAAAAAAATAAACTTTCTAACTTATCTATCCAACATTTCCTTTTAGTACATTTATTTCTTGTACTTTTAACTATTTAATTTGTATGCATGTGTATATATGACACATGGGAATAGACATGTGTCATGTGATCACATAGTATGAATGATAACTTTCTGATGTCAGTTGACACTTGCCTTCTACGATGTGGGTCATCAGACTCTCAGGCTTGGCCAGTAGTCACCTTTACAAACCGAGCCACCCTATGGGGTCTGTTGCACACATAGTTTAGTCTCAGTAAAAGAGAAGCTTGTTTTATTGGGTAAAGAACTGCATTTATAATATGGCACTTTTCTGCTGTGTATCTTTAGCCATAATTTTATTATTCAGAAAAAACATAATTTTTCCAGAGTGGAGAAAATAAATTTATGGTTTCTCTTATCAAATGGCATCCTATGAGTTTTTACATTTACAAATTATTATTCTAACCTGTCAAAGCCTGACTCTTCAGGATAGACTTTGCAGTATATATTGATATTTCAGTACCATTAAAATAATCCATATTTATGTGTACTTACTAGAATTATTTAGTCATCCTTAAATCTTAGAAAAATATGACAGGCCGTTTTTCTCCCTAAAAAGAGGAAGTGTGGTAAAAGGCGCGAACCTCAGCATGCGGCCACTGCGTAAGTTCAGGATTGAATCCCAGGGGTCTGTACGTGTCTCTGATATTCAGGAACTATGTAAATTTAGTTTTTGAACTTCGGAAGTGAAGTTTGAATTACAGTCTACTTAAAATTCATCTAAGCTCATAATATTTATTATGTTTTCCTTTACAATCAACTCCAGTTGCCTGAATTCATTTTCAGTACCTTCATCTTATTTCTACATTATTATGCAGATATAACTAAAGAGAAGTTGCCATCAGATCCTTCTTTACCATTTAAAATACAAAGTACGTTTCTAATACCTAGATATTATATACATATTACATATGTTTCCATATATTTGTATATGAATATACAAAGGGAGATATAGGACTTTAAATGGATATTTAGATAAAAAATCATCTGTATATATAGCATATGCTCGACAATTCACTTAATCCTCTGAATACCTGTTCTACATTTGTTTGCTCTTTTTAAGAAAATTCTTATGGGATTATAAAATGATGCAATCGTTATATTTTTCTCTATTTCTTCTTTTCTATTGATTAGAGAAATAAAGGATTTTTGTGAAATAGCAACTTGAGACTGTATTGACATCAGACATATAAAGGGGTTAGTGATATAGATGATGAAATCTCCAGACACAGAACTTGCTTGGCCTTACTTCAGAGGATGAGTGCACATTAATTCTCAGTAGCTGGGATTTTGCTCCACATAACAACTAGAACTTTTGGGAGTATTTTGGTAAAAGATGGGTGAGTAAACAATTGGCTAGGAACACAGCCTGACTATTTACAGAGGCTCAGCACTCCATGTGATAACTGAGTATACATAAGTATCACATGGATTGCACACTTTTCTTCCCTCATGTTCTACATGTGTTTTCTATTATATTAGATGTTAAACATATATTTTTATTAGAAACTTAAAGAAATATTCGACCAAATTCCTTGCCTTTAAAAGATCATAAACAAAGTAAGAGCATACCATAGATATCTATGAAAGTTTTAAATATATATGTATATATCCCAATGTTAATTCTCCTTCCAAAATTTGAAAGTTTATGCATTCACAAACATAGCATAGACCAAGGGAAGAAATTATACTTCAGGAGTTCAGACTTAAATAATTAGTAGCAGGAATGGAGATCCATAAAGAAAATATTTAATATTATGTGACTTGATTTTAATATCCAGTTTTATTATCATCATAATCAACAACAAAAACAATTAAGAAATTCAAACACATAGCTTGGTAATATGTAACATGAATTTTTGTTTTAGTGTACCTCCAAAGTATTAATATTTTACAATTGAATTTTATTTTATTATTAATATAGAAAGTAATAGACTAATTATATTCAAAGATAATAAGAATGATGTTAGTATTTTCTCAACAAATTTGATATTCTTAACATTAAAACTTAAAAAGCTAATGTCTTTAAAGTAGATTATTTACCTGGATTTTCTGAATAATATTTGTATGTGAGAGCCAAAAAGTAGTTTTTTTCTATTGTCTCTCTCTGTATCTAGTAATGATTTATAGCTTTTCAACATGAAAAAATAGTGTTAGTCTAATTAAATAAATAATGGTGCTATGTTTAATATATAGACATTGAGGGTAAATTTTAATGTGTGAAGAATTATGATTGTTAGAATATTGTATCTGCTGTAAGTGGTTTGACCACAGTGTATTATTGACAACTATTCTATACTGCAGTGAAATGACACTTATCTAAGTTAGGAAACAGAAACATGTATATGTTGTTATTTACTAACTAGGACAAATCTTGTACAAGGGATGCTATATAAATTAATAAGAGTGATTAGTATTGCTTTAAAATATTATTATTTAACATGACTACTCAATGATGCAATATTAGCCAATATTGAAGAATTTTTGAGATTTTTCATTTAACTGTCGTCACCTTTTAAGGCTAACATCTTAAATCCTTTCAGTCAGAGCTGATTTTCAAACAGTACTGATGTAAGACAAAATAGTGTATTAATATTTGTGATATAATCAATCACCGTCTCCCAGAAAGCATCTCTTTGCATTTTAGAACTTTGATAAAAAACACAAATGTAATTTTATATCAATCTAAATTTTCTATGTACTAAATGACAACTGTTTATGTTTTGTGCTTTTCTGCATTTAACCAGTGTTTCAAAATAAACCAGCAATCTCCATTCATGTTAAGTGAATTGAGTCCTTGAAAGCAGGTCTTCAATGTTGTCTTTTAAGGTTTATTTTTCTCTCTGAATCTTTCTTGGCATTTTTCTTTTGATATAAAGCACAGGACCTAAGAATGTAATGAATGAGACTCAGTACGGATGCCAAAAGTTGCAGTCCATCATGGCTTCAGCTGTCAGTGCTGTGTGTGAGGCTGCTGAAGGACCACACATGCTGCAGGGATGGATGATAAGCAGGCTCTCCTTACCCTCTGCTGTAGTGTCTTACAAATCACAGTTTAGCTTCTGAGTTATCATGAAAGCCACTCTAATTCCTTCAAAGACTAAAGCATGAATAAAAACTAGTATAAATTCTAGCTGCTTAATCCTTTAGTAAGTACATTTAAAAATCATCATGTATTTATATTTTAAATAAGCTTATTTCTCCTCCTATACTCAGGGGTTTTCTTACTGTGTCTCTAAATCTTCAACAATTATCTCACAAATTGTTATTAACTACCTAGGCATTTCTGTTAGTTGACAATAAACCAAGCATGTGGTAAAATCACTTGAATTACAAAATCAATAAACACATATAAGTTGGTTCAAAGGGATATATCTAAAAGTCATTTTAATGTCACAAGCCAAAAAAAAAGATAGTGATGTCAGCAAAGAGTAGTACAAACAAAAGCAGAGGAGGAAAGACCCACCCTGAAACAGCAAACGCCCAGCTCCATAACAGCCTTGAAGAGAGAGGACAGACCAGGACATATGGAGAATAATTCACCAGGAAGGGGCATTCAAAAATTTAAGGCATTTCACCTTTGGCATGCATGAGTTTATTTGAAGGTGATTTAAAATTAGATGTTGGTGACAATGTGTGAAAACCATAATAAGTATTTGTTAAAGGAAAAACATTGTCAAATTTGAGGAACTACTTTAAGAGGGACCATAAAGTTACAGAACATGAGATGAAAATAGAGGGAGATAGTGGGATTTTATTATTTGTGTCTGAAGAAAAATGATACTAGTGAACAATACTTAGTAAAATTCCCTTACATGGTACAATGACATAATCAGAATGAATTCTGCTTATGAGCTTACTCATGAATAACAAATAATTGGTTTTTCATTGTTTGTACAGAATATGTATGAAAAATATCTTTAAAAAGTACTATTGGATTTTAAGTGAAGTAGAGTTCTATAATTTTTTTTCTTTCTCTCTTCCATAAAAATCTACCCATTTCCACACTATGTTGATCTCAATTCATAGCATCTTTTTCTTCTGTTTAATATTGCTAAGTGCAGGTGTCCATGCAATGCATGAGTATGTGCGTGTGTGTGTATGTGTGTGTGTGTGCATGTGTGTGTGTTTGTACAAATACATAAATATATAAATACAACCTTCTGAGCAGATTTTTTTATATACCATTTTCGTTTTGACTATTCTATATAGTACAATCAAGAAAGGGGGTCACGCCTGAAAGAGACGTATTCTCCTCCTAAGCACTCATTACTTGCTAGGTAGTTCTTTGTCTAGAGGTGGGACAATGTGTGTGTGTGTGTGTGTGTGTGTGTGTGTGTGTGTGTATTCATTTCATTTCCACTTTAATTTGGTATTTCACTGTTTGGTCTTGTTGACACATCTATTTCTAGGAGAGACTGTTTCCCTATAGACTTCCTAGTATTCTGGCTCTTAAAATCTTTCCAACCCCTCTTATGTGAGGTTACCTGAACAAAGGAAGCAGAAACTGTAATGTAGATATATGCATTGAGTTTATGTTTCCCAGTGATATCTGAATATTATTCATTTGTGGTTTTCTGGGATAGTTTCCATTTAATAATTCTTATATAATTTGCATTTAGAAAATAAAATAATATTTGACCTCATTTCATAGATATATCTTTTAATTTAATTTTCAATAATGTGAAAAAATAGTGGCAATTTCACTAATGATAAAAATCATCAGGTATATTTTGATTTTCAACATTTCAGGAGATATTAATTACATATTCCTATCAACTGGTTTTCTGAGTAAAATAGTTACCACTATATTGATTAATATTTTACTACCTTAGCAATTATTCTAAATAGATGAACCCTGAAATGTTAATCTATTTTAAGAGATGAAATCTTAGCTTCCCTCTCCTTTTGAACATGATCTAGCTGAGTGTTCCAGCCTGGACTAGAACTGGCAAGCATTATGATGTCATGTGTGACTTAGTTGCTTCTTTCTTTTCTTTTTTTCTTTTTTTCTTTTTTTTGTGATTTTCGGTTTCTAAGGCACGTTTTATTCTCAAAACTGGTGAAGTTCTCTGGTATATGTCTTAAAACTAACATAACACCAGGCTGTCATTTTGATCTGAATCATCAAATATCAGCATTTCACAAAGTGCTCTAATGTTGGCGATGAATTGTTTGGATAAATCTTTTTACAAAAATCAAATGTAGTAATACTTATCCTCCCATATATATTTTTTTACCCCAATGTATATATTTATGTTCCCATGTGTATATTTGAAATTATTCTAAATATATAATCTGAAAGGAAATATTTATACAATGTTCCATGTTGTTTGAACTTCATAATAATAGATGCAAAGTGTCTTTGTGGGGAGTTCCACTTCATGTCCTCATATCATACATTAAAACAGATAATATCCTGGGGAAGTATTTTCAATGCAGAAATCACATGTTGTAATGAAAACTGTGGGTTAGAGCCACTTAAGGGAGAAGATAGTACATTAAAACCAAACTTTTATGCACCGAGAAGGAAATATTATAGTTTTTTTTTTTAACAAATGTATAATTAAACTCAATGTCTTCCTTTACAGAAATTGGAGATTGCTTTGCAGATATGATTTTTTTTTAAGTACAGGAGTTTAGTTTATTGTTTTTCATTATACTGTAAAAATGTTATAGTTTCTAAAGGAATGCCTGAGATAATCAGTTTTTGTTGTTTTGGTTTTACTACCTAAAAGGTTATTATTATTATTTAAAATATATCAACATTTAACAATCTTTATTAAAAATATTAGCCATCAACATAAATATTGTAATCAATGCTACAGTGTGTTAAAAGAATTATTACTGCATTGTAAGATATGAAACTAGAAAGCCTATTACCCTCTGAATGTGCATACTTTACTCAGTTATATCAAAATCAAGCCCTGGGAGCTAGAGATGAGACTCAGTGGGTCCATTTTCTGTTTGTTTGTTTGTTTGTTTGTTTGTTTGTTTGTTTTTTTGTAGCAGAACCTGATTTAGTTCCTAACATTCCTACTATGCATCACAAAAGCACCAAGAACATAAACACAGAAGAACTTCATGTTGCCTTTATTCTGGCCCGGCAAATACCCTCACACATGTACATACGTGCATTCCCACAAATGCATAAAAGTAAAATAAATCTACCTATAAACAAAAAAGAAGAATTCTTATTTGAACCTGTATTTGTTCATATACAGCAAAAATATCAGCACATGAGCAATGTAAAATATTGTTGGAAGGTATATAATGACGTGAGAATAGATGTATATGAATATAAATAATGTGACAAATTTAAAGGTCAACGCATGCATTTCAGAAGCTTTTTACATCTAATTCAAAATGTAGTATCCCAATAAGTAGAATAACCATTTTGGTGATAATTCAATTTTGTACACTGTGCACATATGTGTTTCTTATTTTCAGAACCTATCAAGAAATTGGAAATGAATTTATGTTTTGAGTTCCACATTTCTCACTTACTCTGAGTAGGAATGTATGTGTTTTGACACCAGTCTTGGACAATGTCACTGTCAAAGTCACCTAGATGAATGTAGAAAGAGAGAATAGTAACCAGTGCATAAAAGATGAACCCAAGGGTGTAAGGTCAAATGACTTTTCCAAAAGTGCTGTTGAAGCAAACTTGTAAAATAAAGAGATTTAACAGCTCCAGGCACTGTCTACTTATTAAGAAAAAAAATCTAATATAATACTACATATCAAGATGACCTGTGCCACCTCTTGGAGTCTATCATAGACTTTAATCTGAAGAGTTCAGTGCCTTGAAAGTAGGCCCCATTGTCTCAGAGGAGAGTGAAGTCACAGCTGGCCATATGTGTATATGTGCACAAACAGACACTTATGTAGTAAGAACTAATAAGTGACAGAGATATTCATTTTCACTTCCTCCCATATTACTTCTTGGAAGCCCACTCTATCTTCCATTAGGATTTCCAGTTTCATACAGATAACTTAGTGTTGGTTTCTTCTTCTTCTTTTTTTTTTTTTTTTTTGTTAACTGATTTTTTTACTTTACAAAATTAATTTGTAGAACTTTACTGATTGGAACTCTATTAGCCTTACATCAGTTAATAGAGATTCATAGGGTAAAATCTCTACCTTCTAAAATAAAGCATAATCTATTTTAACCATATTTTATTCAATGGTCAATATTATACACATTGGATTTGTTTCTAATATTATCCTATTTATTACCTATTCTCAATCTTGTTCAATACATATGCAGAAAGTCTATAAATTATATATAGATAAATCTATAATAGATATATTTCTTCAGTCCTTCAAATACAGCTCTGGATTTGTTATCTGTTGCAATTTTTTATCTGTCTCCTATATTGAATGTTAACAAGTTGAATTCCCCGATGAGGAAAGGTGTTGTGAAATGCATTGACTTTTCCTTAATGCTATGCTGTACTATATTGTATCAGTGATAGCCTACTATTAAAGGAAATGGAATCAAGTGCCTGAACTGGTAAGAGAGCCATCTTTGCTCCAGTGCATTGCTAGGGAGAGGGGGGACTGCAGAAGCGACATAGCTACTGGAACGGACTCCATTTCTGGCTCCAGACATCTGGCACCTTTCCTGCCAGAGGAGAGGTGTCTGCCCGGGAGGGTTCTCACTGCCTGAGCTGGTAAGAGAGCCATCTCTGCTCCACTGAGTTGCCGGGGAGTGGGAAGCCTGTAGAAGCAACACAGCTTCTGGGAAAGATCCCCTTTCTGGCTCCAGACATACAGAAACCTTCCCCACCAGAAGAGAGGTGTCTGCCCAGGAGGGCTCTCACTGCTTGAGCTGATGAGGGAGCCATCTTTGCTCTGGTTCGCCTAGGCTCCAGTCTGCACTGATGACAGTGTGGACCACAGAAGCTACACAGCTTTGGGACAGACAGAAGCAACCTAGCTTCTGGGACAGACCCTGTTTCAGGCTCCAGACATTTGGGCACCTTCCTC
>NC_034593.1:19148208-19156469 GCF_900095145.1 Mus pahari | reverse complement strand
AAAAAAAAAAAAAAAAAAAAAAAAAAAAAGGATGATAATTTCTCGGACTGAAGAAATGGTTTAATAGTTAAATACATCTACTGTAAAACTGGGGATACACTTCAATGAGAGTTGAATCCAACCTTACTTTCTGCCTAAGGATGTGGAGAGGAGAAACACAGAGAGAGTGGCAAATTACACTAGCTCTTTAGGTAAGCTCTGTTTTTGGTTGAGAGGTTCTGCCTTAAAAAAAGCAAAAGTGGAAATAAATGAGAAATTGGGTTTACACAGACACAGGCATCCACATACACCCAGTAAGTGATACCACTCATGTGTCAACACATATTTATAAACATTTCCACTGTTACACATACATATGAAAAGAAAATGCTGGTTTCTAGAAAGGCATAGATTAAACTGACATACATAGGAGTCATTTAACCTGACTTCATCCTCCATTTTGCGATAGAAAAAGGAATTGACTATGGTGATTGATTTAAGGTTATAGATAGATAATCATCATAGAAAGAGATTTAAGTCACCTTAATGCTATTTTGATTAGAAATTGAGGAGTTGGTGTCTTCTGATTCCAAATATGCTGCTTCTTAAATGTAACATGAGCGACGTATCAGGTGCAGTGTTTTAATATACTACCATAAAAAAAACCCCTGTTATTTATGATAAATGTCCACAAAGGGTAAAAATAAGTGTTTGAAAAAGGTTGAACCAGTGCTGGACTGTGGACACAATTAAATCTGATATCAGATTGTTACACTCAATGCATGGTTTCCAGAATCATTGGGAGGTGTATTTTTAAAAGTCAGAAGTTATTCATAAGGGAACTTGGGAAAACGGGATTTGTTATAGAGGTTCACTGTTCAGAACAGGTATAAACACTTCTGTGAACTTTCAAGCAACTTTCTTTTTCTGCCTCTTGATGGATATCATCTAAGCATAATTATTTTACTATTCCAAACTCAGATATCACTTTTCATGGCCACCTCCAATAACTGGGAACTCAAGCACTCTGACTATCTCCCTTCTGCCCAGCTGTTGGCTGTAGTAATCTTTATTCACCAATCAATGATAACTTCTGGAGTCAAGGGTTAGACCTGGGGCAACCATGGCTTGGGGGACACTATTTAGCATTACAATACAAGTAAAAGACCTTTCCTCAACACACACACACACACACACACACACATTTATATCCTACATATATGGGATGTTTACCATTCTATATCTCCTTATTTTGTTACATATAATATTTTCCAGGAACATCCATTTTCTTGAAGATATTATAATTTTATACTTCTATATACTTGCATAAAGCTCCATTGTATATATGGATATATTTTCCTCATCAATTCATCTGTTGAAGCACAGTGGTTTTGGTCCACTATAAATAGCACAACAATGGACAAGTTTTTCTTGCATACAATATATACAACATGTCCTCTTGTCTAAGCAAGTTTTTGTGTAGTGTACAACAGCATATCAAATGTTTAACTTTATAGATTTCTCAAGAACTTTATGTTGAAAGTAATGTCTTATAGATGAAATAATAATTCATTTAAATTTCTCAATATTTGTTCAATATTGATCTACATTTTCACCAATAACCTGTGGTTGCCAGTGAAATAAAATCAGCATAGAGAGGAAAACCACAATTTAATAAAAATATCTCCTCATTTTGAGTCAGGTTTTATTCAGACTTCCAATTCACATTTTTATGTAACAGTCTTGATTGATCTATTGTTTATAGAACTTCTGTTAGACAGCTTTCTTTGACAGTGACCAAATACATTAGATCAGCATATAAAAACAAAAGTTTTGGTCACCACACAGCTTTCAGATGTAGGACAGATAAAGATCTTTTTCCAATCTGTTGGCTGCTGTTTTGTCCTATTGACAGTGTCCTTTCTATTAAAGAAGCTTTACAATTTTTTGAGGTCCCATTTCTCAATTCTTGATATTAGAGCATAAATCATTGGTGTTCTGTTCAGGAAGTTTTCCGCTGTGCCCATGTAGTCATGGCTCTTTCCCATTTTCTCTTCCTTTAGTTTCAGAGTATCTGGTTTTGTGTGGAAGTCCTTGATCCACTTGAACTTGAGCTTTGTACAAAAAGATAAGAATGGATTTATTTGCATTCTTCTATATACTGACTGCCAGTTGAACCAGCACCATTTGTTGGAAATGCTGTCATTTTTCTACTGGATGATTTTAGTTCCTTTATGAATGATCAAGTGACCATAGGTATATGGATTCATTTCTGGGTCTTAAATTCTACCCCATTAATCTTCCTGCTTGTCTCTGTACCAATACCATGCAGTTTTTATCACTATTGCTCTGTAGTACAGCTTGAAGTCAGGAATGGTGATTCCCCCAGAATTTCTTTTTATTTATTTATCTATCTATCTATCTATCTATCTATCTATCTATCTATCTATCTATCTATCTATCTATCTATCTATCTATTTATTTGGTTTTTTGAGACAGGGTTTCTCTGTATAGCCCTGACTGTCCTGAAACTCACTTTGTAGACCAGACTGGCCTCGAACTCTGAAATCCGCTTGCCTCAGCCTCCCAAGTGCTGGGATTAAAGGCGTGTGCCACCATACCCAGCTCCAGAAGTTCTTTTATTGTTGAGAACAGTTTTTGCTATCCTAGGTTTTTTTGTTTTTCCAGATGTAATTGAAAATTACCCATTCTAACTCTATGAAGAATTGAGTTGGAAATTTGATGGGGATTGCATTGAATCTGCAGGTTGGTTTCAGCAGTATTGCCATTTTTACTATATTATTACTGCCAATCCATGACCATGGATGATCTTTCCATCTTCTGAGATCTTCTTACTTTTCTTTCTTCAGAGACTTGATTTTCTTGTTATACAGATCTTTCACTTGCTTGGTTAGCGTCACAACAAGGTATTTTATATTATTTGTGACTATTGTGAAGGGTGTCATTTCCCTAATTTCTTTCTCAGCCTGTTTATCTTTGAGTAGAGGAAACCTACTGAATTATTTGAGTTGATTTTATGTCCGGTCACTTTGCTCTATTTTGTAATCAGGTTTAGAAGTTCTCTGGTGTTATTTTGGGGTCACTTGTGTATACAATCATATCATCTGCAAATAGTGATATTTTGAATTCTTCCTTTCCAATTTGTATTCCCCTAACCTCCTTTTGTTGTCTAATTGCTCTGGCTTGGACTTTGAGTACTATATTGAATAGGTAGAGAGCAATTGGGCAGTCTTGTTTAGTCCCTGATTTTAGTGGGATTGCTTCTAGTTTCTCTCCATTTAGTTTGATGTCGGCTCTTTGTTTGCTGTATATTGCTTTTATTATTTTTAGGAATGGACCTGGAATTCCTGATCTTTCCAAGACATTTACCCTGAAGCAGTGTTGATTTTTGTCAAATGCTTACTCAGCATCTAATGAGATGATCATATGGGTTTTTTCTTTGAGTTTGTTTATACTGTGGAATAGGCTGATCGATTTCTGTATATTGAACCATTCCTGTATTACTGTGATGAAGCCTACTTGATCGTGATGGACGATTGTTTTGATGTGCTCTTGGATTTGCTTTGTGAAAATTTTATTGTTTTTGCACTGATATTCATAAGGAAAATTGGTCTGAAGTTCTCTTTGTTGGGTCTTTGTGTGGTTTAGTTATAAGTGTAATGTGGCTTTGTAGAACAAATTAGATATTGTTCTTCCTGTTTCTATTTTGTGGGGTAGTTTGAAGAGAATTGGTATTAGGTCTTCTTTGAAGGTCTGTTAGAATACTGCACTAAAACCATCTAGTCTTAGGCTTTTTTTGGTTGGGAGAATTTTAATGACTGAAGTTATTTCTTTAGGGGTTATAGGCCTGATTAGATGTTTATCTGATCTTGATTTAAATTTGGTACCTTGTATCTGTCTAAAAAATTGTTCTTTTCATCCAGATTTTCCAGTTTTGTTGAATATAGGCTTTTGTAGTAGGATCTTATGATTTTTTTAATTTTCTCAGTTTCTATTGTTATGTTTCCCTTTTCATTTCTGATTTTTCAAATTTGTATACTGTCTCTGTGCCCTCTGGTTAGTCTGGCTAAGGGTTTATCTATCTNGTTTATTTTCTCAAAGAACCAGCTCCTGGTTTGGTTTATTCTTTGTATAGTTCTTTTTGTTTCTACTTGGTTGATTTCAATCCCAAGTTTGATTATTTCCTGCGTTCTATTTCTCTTGGGTATATTTACTTCCTTTTGTTTTTAAGCTTTCAGTAGAACTGTCAAGCTGCTAGTGTATACGCTCTCTCCAGTTTCTTTTTGTAGGGACATAGAACAATGAGTTTTCCTCTTAACACTGCTTTCATTGTGTGCCATAAGTTTGGATATGATATGTCTTCATTTTCATTAAATTCTAAAAAGTCTTTAATTTCTTTCTTTATTTCTTCCAAGTTGTCACTGAGTAGAGTGGTGTTCAGTCTCCACGTGTATGTGGACTTTCTGTTGTTTTTGTTGTTATTAAAGACCAACCTTAATCTCTGTTGATCAGATAAAATGCATGGGATTATTTCAGTCTTCTTATATCTGTTGAGGTCTCTTTTATTTTTAACCTTGTAACATAATTACACGATTATCCCCTTCTTTTCTTCCTTCCAACCCGTTGCAGCTTGCTCTATTTATTTCCTTTAATATCCAGAATTGTGACTATTTCTTGTGTTTGATGAGCGAAATATTTCTACAAAACATTGTTTATTGCCATTTCTATTGTATAATATTTAACTTACAGTGTAACTTTAATGTTTTCTCTGAAGACACTGAAAATGTTCATTGCTTGAATTTCATGTAGATGTGGGACAACTCTTTGTCAAGATAGAATGAGGTAGAAAGGTTCAAGTAGTCATTATATTGCATATGCAGCGATTGGAAAGTCTTGATAAATCAAATTAGGTATCAGCTAACAGGAGGACAAAGTCACAGTGCAGACTAACACAGCGGACAGCGTTCAGTAATGGATGAGGAGTGGGGAAACATGGGGTAAATGCAAGAGAGTATAGCTGAGTGTCGACAGGAAAATGTTATTTCAGAATAGAAAAGAATATAATTTTATGTCAGATAGGTTGAAAAAGTAGTAAAAGCATTATAAAACAAAAAGAAGAAAAGTATTGCTGTTTTATAATTGCATTGTTTTGTTCTTTATCAATCATCACTTACTGAATTTCTCTAAGTAATATTTAATCTTTCTTTTTATTGATTATTTTATTTACTAACATATCAAATGTTTCCCCCTCCCAGTCTCCCCTCTAAAACCCTTCATCCCATCCACCTTTCCCTTTACCTATTAGAGGGTACAACACAACCTACCCACCACTCACCTTACTCCTCTAGAATCCACCTGGCGCAACAATTCTCTACATGACCAATCACCTCCCCTCCCATTAATGCAAGATACAGAAATCATCTACTAAATAGGTAACAGGAGTCATAAACCCAAACATGTACACTCTTTTGTTGGTGCTTTAGTCACTGGTAGCTCCAAGGAGTCCAGTCAATTGATATTGTTGTTCTTCCTATGGGGCTATAATACCCTTCAGCTCCTTCAGTCTTTCCCTTTCTCTTCCATTGGGGTCCCTGAACTCAGACCAATGGTTGGCAGTGAGTATCTGTTTCTGTCTTAGTTTGTTGCTGGCAGAGCCTATCAGAAGACAGCCATATCATACTCCTGTCTGCAAGAAGTTCAGCAATAGTGTTGGGCTTTCGTGTCTGCTAATGCGATGGATCCTAAGTTGGGGCAAGCTCTGGATGGCCTTTTCTTTACTGTTTCCTCAATTTTTGTCTTTGGGATTCATTTGGACAGGAACAATTCATGTATATCCTTTTGGGTATGGGTATGTCACATAGGATGATATTTTTTTAGTTTCATCTATTTGCCTGCAAAATTTGTAAAGTAAGTTTTAATAGCTGCATAGTATTCCATTTTATAAATGTACCACCTTTTTCAATATTCATTCATCTGTTGAGGGATATCTGGGTTGTTTCCAGCTTCTGGCTACTATAAATAAGGCTGCTATGAACATAGTGGAACATGAGTCTTTAGTATATGTTGGAGCATCTTTTGGGCATATCTCCAGTAGTGGTATAGCTAGATCTTCAGGCAAAAATATTTCCAATTTTCTGAAGAACCACCAGATTGATTTGCAGAGTGGTTGTACCAGCTTGCAATCCCATCAGCAATGGATGAGTGTTCCTCTTTCTCCATATTGTCCCTACTATCCACTGTCTTCTGAGTTTTTGATCATCTGTCCATCTCATTCTTTACGTTGGAAAAGTTTTCTTCTGTCTTCTGTTGTAGATGTTTTCTGGACCTCTGAGCTGGGAATCTTCACTCTCTTCTATTGCTATTATTCTTAGGTTTGGTCTTTTCAATGTGTCCTGGATTTCCTGATGTTTTGAATTAAGAGCTTTTTGCATTTTGCATTTTCTTTGATTGTTGTGTCAGTTTTCTATGGAATCTACTGCACCTGAGATTCTCTCATCTATTTCTTTTATATTGTTTCTTATGCTTGTATCTGTAGCTCCTGACTTCTTTCCTAGGTTTTTCATTTCCATGGTTGCCTCTTATTCGTGATTTCTTTATTGTTTCTATTTCTATTTTTAGGTATGGGACTGCTTTGTTCAATTTCTTCACCAGTTTGATTGTATTCTCCTGGATTTCTTTGAGGTATTCATTTGTTTCCTATTTAAGTGCAACTACCTGCTTGTGTTTTCCTGTATTTCTTTAAGTGAGATATTTATATCCTCATTAAAATTCTCTATCATCTGCATAAGATTGAACTTTTGGTCAGGATCATGTTCTTCAGGTGTATTGGTCTATTCACTGTGGGAACTAAAAAAGGGCTGGGAGGAGAGGGGGAGGGAGGATAGCCCACATCTAGCCAGAGTTCTTTTTATGCTCTGGGCAAGTGGATGCAGGAGGGCTGCCAGAAGCTTTCCACTCAGCCCTGGGTGGGCATCTGTGCCACTGACCCCACTCGATAGGGGGTGGACAACCCCAGCCTGTCCTGGGATTACATCCTGTGCCCCAGGGTTATAGGAGAGAGGGCTTAGGGAGAGAGGTTTCCACACAGGTAAGAGTCTGTGCAGCAGGCCTTGATGAGCAGAGACTGTGTATGGTTTTAAAGCTCTATTATAGAAAGGCAGGGGGAAAGAGAGAAGGTGGAAAAAGAGAGAGATCAGCCATGGCCAAGAGTAGACAAAGAGGAAAGTGAGAGAGAGAAGAAAAGTTAGAGAGTAAGAAGAGAGAAGAGGAGAGCAAGAGGAGTAAGAGGAGTGAGAGAGCAAGAAGGGGCCAAACAATCCCTCTTAAAGTATGCTGGTATCTTTTCTATTGCTAGGTAACTGGAGAGAAGTTTAGCCTAAAGGTCAGAAGCTTAGGACATTGCCTACTTGACTACTAATTATGCTTCTCTTGTGGAGGCTGAGAGGGTGGTAACTTCGACAGGAGCCAGGTTACAGGAGACATGAGAGATTTCCTTCTATCCCATGTCGTTGGATTATCACCAGTGTCCTGGGGTTCAACATATAGCCTCAACTGAAAACCAGGCTGTCCGTGCATAGCCCAGTGCCCCACAATTCATGGTTTACTGTGGTGGGAGAGGTGAGTTCTGATGGTATCAAATTATACTGACTTTTGTTACTTATGACATTGTGCTTGCCTCTTACCATCTTGTTATGTCTGATGTTAGCTTTCCTGGGTGATGCTGTGTGAAGCCTGCCCCCACTGTTCCACAATTGAAGCAGATCTCCTGTGGAATCTGTGGTCCTACCTGTAGCTCATGTTCTGGGAGATTTTTCAGACTGTTGATCTGACTTCAGCAGTTCTCCTGGGAGCCCTGCAGAGTGTCAAGTGTTAAGAGAGAGGAGGACACAGGCAGATCTCCCAAGCAGGTGCAGGAGGGAAATGGCTTTAGTCTTTCTTTTACTTGTAGGACTAAGTCTTTAGTTGGATTACACACTGGAGACAATAAGAAACAAATGATATTATAGAAAAGTAGCAGTGGGTCATGGATGATATAAAGAGTGATGAAGCATGAAGGTCATTGACATTTACAAAGCTCTCTTCCACTTAATTTTGAGGAAACAAACAAAGACCAGAGAAAAATGTATATGCTTGATGTGAATACAGAATGAAGCCTTCTGAAATAATGATTAAAATATGATGTACTTCGTATTATTTTTGAAGGATATCGGGTTCATTCTGAAAGGTGTGTGTGTGTGTGTGTGTGTGTGTGTGTGTGTGTG
>NC_034593.1:19144308-19148173 GCF_900095145.1 Mus pahari | reverse complement strand
GTGTGTGTGTGTGTGTGTGTGAGAGAGAGAGAGAGAGAGAGAGAGAGAGAGAGAGAGAGAGTTCAAATCAATACTCATGTTCTTTAGAATAGATGATGATGACCAGTTGTATTGATTTCATGAGACAGTAAACAGCACCTGACAGTACAGCTGCCATGACTGAGAAAAAAATAGCTAAATGCTTTGACAATGATTGAAATTTTAAAAACTAGAAGGATGTAAAGAAATGAAATCCTAGTCAAAATAGCATTTATTAATTTTTAAGGTCTTAAATTCACCTTGGTTTAAAATTAATATATTTGATATTAATGGTAAGCACACATATATATGATATAATAATAAACAAAATGGGAGAATTCCTATGTTCTATTGTCTTTACTAACATTGGGTGAGTTTATCTTACACATTCCTTAACATTCTGAAACAGTACAATGACAGTTGTTTTCATGAGAACAGAATTCAAGCATTTCATGACTTACATTTAGTATGTCAGCATATATGTGTGTATGTGTGTGTCTGCATACATGTGTGTGTTCAATATGAACTTGTAATTAATATTAACACAAGAAGTATATAATTCTAAATATTCAATATTATTTTTGCTTGAAGAATAATGATCACCTAAAAATATACACTATATTGTCATTTTCAGATTCTAGTATATGATTTTGGTGGTTAATGTATCCATAACCAGAATGGTATTGTTAGGTCTATGTTATATTTCACTAAGCCTCCTATAAAGGCTTTCCATTAGTCTGTTTGTGTATTTTATCTATCTGTTTGTCTGTCTATCTATCTATCTATCTATCTATCTATCTATCTATCTATCTATCTATCTATCTAATCTATCATCTAGTGAAGCAAACCAAAACTTTTCTAATATTATTTAATCTTCTGGATTTGTGGTTTCATTTGATATGTTTCTTTTTTTCTCTACAGCATCTGGAAGATACTAACCAGATTTCTTTTATATATTATGTGTGTTTTTCTCTATAATGTAATATAGATAATACCCAGGTAACATTACATTCTACTGCAGCCATGTAAGCCCTGGTTATACTATCACCACTTCATTTACAATTGAGCAATTGATGAGAGTGAATGCATTCAGAGCTATTATGTCCTTCTTGTTTCCAGACATTTCTACCCATGGTTTTACTTAGTCAGAGCTATGTGTTAGAACCTGTGTTATCATAGTCATGAAAGAGTGGTTTATCTTCTTTAAGAAAGACTTTCAAATTATCAGTTACTTAAAATTTAATTTAAATATAATGATTCCAAAAATTTAATTTCTACTTCATGATGTCAAGAAAGTAAATTATTAAATCAGACTTGGAAGATCTAGAAACTCATGGTGACCATTAATCTTTTTCCAATCTGGTTTTGTTTGTTTGTTTGTTGTTATTGTTGTTTTGCTTTTGTTTTGCAAAAATTTTATTAGGTATTTTCTTTATTTACATTTCAAATTTTATCACCTTTCCTGGCTTCCTCTTTGGAAAACACCCTATGCCATCCCCCCTTACCCTGCTTCTATGAGGGTGTTCACCCACCCACTCCCACTTCCTGTCCTGGCATTCTCCTTTACTGGGACAATGAGCCTTTACAGGACCAAGGACCTCTTAAGGACATCCTTGGCTACATATGTGTCTGGAGCCATGGGTTGCTCCATGTATATTCTTTAGTTGGTGATTTAGTCCTTGGGTATTTTTGTATCTGGTTGTTTCACATTGTTGTTCCTCCTGTGTAGTTGCAAACCCCTTCAGCAACTTCAGTCCTTTCTCTTACTCCTCAATTGGAGATCCTGTGCTCAGTCCAATGGTTGGCTATAAGAATCTACCTCTGGCAGAGCTTCTCAGGAGACAGCTATATCAGGCTCCTGTCAGCAAGCTCTTCTTGGCATCTGCAATAGTGACTTGGTTTGGTGGCACTTATGGGATCGATCCCCAGGTGGGGCAGTCTCTAGATGATCTTTCACTCAGTCTTTGCTCCACGCTTTGTCTTTGTATTTGCTCTGCTCAGTATTTTGTTCCCCTTTCTAAGAAGGACCGAAGCATCCACACTTTGGCCTTCCTTCTTCTTGAGCTTCATATGGTGTGTGTGTTATATCTTGGGGATTCTGAGCTTTTGGGCTAATATCCACGTATCAGTGAGTGTATACTATTTGTCTTCTTTTGTGATTGTATTACCTCACTCAGGATGATGTATTCTAGTTCCATCCATTTGCCTAAAAATTTTATGAATTCATTGTTTTATGTAACCATTCCTCTGTTGAAAGACATCTGGGTTCTTTCCAGCTTCTGGTTATTATAAATAAGGCTGCTATGAACATAGTAGAGCATGTGTCCTTGTTATATGTTGGAGCATCTCTTGGATATATGTCCAGGAGTGGTATAGCTGGGTCCTTCCGACTGGTGTGAGGTGGAATCTCAGGGTTGCTTTGATACACATTTCCCTGATTACTATGGATGTTGAACATTTCTTTAGATGGTTTTCAGCCATTCAATATTCCTCAGTTGAGAATTCTTTGTTTAGCTCTCTTCCCAAATTTTAATAGGGTTATTTGATTCTTTGGAGTCCAATTTCTTGAGTTCTTTTTATATATTGGATATTAGCCCTCTATTAGATGTAGGATTGGTAAAGATCTTTCTCTAATCTGTTGGTTGCCATTTTATCCTATTGACAGTGTCCTTTGTCTTACAGAAGCTTTGTAATTTTATGAGGTTCCAAAACAAAGCATTTTAAACTCTGTGGCAAGATGTTATGTATAGCTGTTGTCCTATATCGTGTATCTTTGAACAGACTTTCTAATCATACTTGAAACCAAGTAATTTGAAACTTTATCTAGGGGAAAAGTCTTATAGTGCCATAAAATAATTGGTTCTTCTTTATTTCCTGTAATGTGGGATTATATTATCTTACTTAAGGAATATTTTCTGAAGGGGATAAACTATTTGAAATTGGACATCAATATTGATTATAAAATGACTATTGATTATTCAATATAAAATTTACATTAAGTAGAGATATTAACAGTATTAATTGTTATATCCTACACTTTAAGACATTACACAATATCTCACAAATGCTATTTATTTAGTTTTAGAAAGCATTCATTAACATCTTAAAATCATTATGCTAAACATTAATCAAATCAGAAATTTGTATTTGTAGTCATTACTTCTCCCATTTCAGTGCCAAAATATTTGGCATAGCATCTTAAGAAAAGAGGAGGTTATTGTGGTTTCCAGTTTGAGGTAACATGTTCTATCTGGAATGGGATAAGGGGGGTGGTAGGAACAGGAAGCCAGCTGCTCAATGTATCCCATTAGGAAGATGCAAACAGTGAATGCTGCCAATCATCTCTCTTGGGAAAGAATGAGCTAAATTTGACTTAGCTCTTTAGATTCAGTCTGTGATTTTAGCCCATGTAATTATGTTATCCGTACTTAAAATGACTTTCTATTTACTGCCTGTGCTGGCTAGTTTTGTGTCAACTTGACACAGCTGGAATTATCAGAGAAAGGAGCTTTAGTTGAGGAAATGCCTATATGAAATCCAGCTGTAAGGTATTTTCTCAATTAGTGATCAAGGGGGAAAGGCCCCTTNTGGGTGGGACCATCCCTGGGCTGGTAGTCTTGGGTTCTATAAGAGAGCAAGCTGAGCGAGCCAGGGGAAGCAAGCTAGTAAAGAATTTCCCTGCAATGGCTTCTGTATCAGCTCCTGCTTTCTGACCTGCTTGAGTTCCAGTCCTGTATCCTTTAGTGATCAACAGCAGTATGGAAATGTAAGCCGAATAAACACTTTCCTCCCCAACTTGCTTCTTGGTCATGATGTTTGTACAGGAATAGAAACCCTGACTAAGACA
>NC_034593.1:19122707-19143240 GCF_900095145.1 Mus pahari | reverse complement strand
TTTCTGACCTGCTTGAGTTCCAGTCCTGTATACTTTGGTGATCAACAGCAGTATGGAAATGTAAGCCGAGTAAACCCTTTCCTCCCTAACTTGCTTCTTGGTCATGATGTTTGTNCAGGAATAGAAACCCTGACTAAGACACTACCCTACTCTAGATCACTCTTTATAGATAGACTGAAAAGTTGATGTCCTCTGAAAACTGCCTTCACAGGCATGGTGTAAGGTGTCTCCTAGTCCCTGTCACATTGAGAATCAATACTATCACACTATTTAACATTATTTTAAACCCAGAGGTTAACTTTTCCTAAGCTGTCGAAAGCTGAAAAATGCAGCTTCACCCATGTGCTACTAAAGCACTGCCTACCTTTACAGAATTACCTCAACTGAGAAGCAAATGACCTATGAACTGATGGAAATATATAGCAATCTAGTTTAGTTCAAAGTTATGCTAGAGCAAATATACATGTGCATTGCTTTTTTAAATCTGCTGGTAAACTGTGATTACTCACCTATTATTTTAACCTTTATTATTAGTTCACATCTTTTGTATAAAGTAAAGGATTCTGTTAGGACGTGACTATTCATTGGAAGCTATGTACTTGGACCATAACTCTGTTATCCCTTCTTATTCTCTTCTCTCATATCCTCTCCTTTACCCTTCCAAATCTCCAGTGGTATTGAATTCACTTTAAATATATAGTTACAGATATTTTTATGACACAGGTCTCAAGGATATATTAAGAAGTCTTGAGAATACAACCTGAGTGGTTTGTATGTATCTATCTTCACCTTAAGCTAGAGCAGATAGAACAATCTCAGGAAGCGCAGTGATTCAATTGTGGTTTGTGAAGTTCTTTGGATAAGAAGCCCTATAAAATGTAAGCATTGAGTGAGAGAAGCCTTTATAGCACTTAGACTAGTGCCCATGCAGCATCTCCTGATAGTTACTGTGGCATCAGGCCAGAGCAGAATTCTCTAGCCATCAGCTCTCATTTCTTGTGCTTGTTAGCACTCTGTGTTTATTGTCTATGGATTTCCCTTCAAGCAGTCAGAGGAAAAGCAATTACTTTACAAACCCTGATTTGGTTTTGATCTGGTGTGACCCCAGTAGAGCTTTGTAATACCATTCAACACACGGTAGACAGCAGCAAAGCAAGGTTTCCTCTTTCCATTCTGTTTCATGGTAGCTTGTCACATCCCAATACAGTTAACTAAATATCGAGTATTGTTATTTTAAATACTTTTCAAAGATGTAGCACAGTGGATTCCTGAAACAGAGTCAGAAAGTCAACTATGGATACCAATAGTAAATTATGGTTTATATTTATGCTGCTTTGCCACATTTACTGTGCTATAGATACAAAATGAATGTTACTTTCTATTTTTAAGTGCTTCCTGTTTTTCTCTTCTATAAAAAATGCAATAGGTATAAAATGTGGAGAAGTAATATACTTCAGGTGATATTGAATAACTGATTAAAATATAACATGTTATAATCTGTGTAAATGTCTGTACCTGGATTGTGCCCACTATATAAAGTACTGTTAAAAGCTGAGTGTAATTCACATTGAAAATATACAAACATAGTTTCTAATGACATTATTCTTTTTGGAAATTATTCAAATGAAACATCCTGAAACACAGATACTTTTCTTTGCTTTCTTCTATATCCATATTTAAATTCTCATTGGACTATGAAGGAGATATCACTTCTGAATAAACATACATGCACATACACACACATGTATGCATTCATACACACACACACACACACACACACACACACACACACACACTTTTATTCTTTACCAGAAAATGCTTCTAAAGTATTTGTTTCCACCAGCTCTTTTAATGAAATTCTCTGACATCGAGCATAATTGATGTATTTTCCAGAGAACTTTTCCTAGATGTTAAACCTTCTATTTCAGAAACATAATCACTAAGCGTTATTTCAGCTATTGAATGAGACATAAATTGAAAAACAGAAAAAATATTTCATTGCTCTTTATAAAATCAAACTACAAAAATAATAATTTTAAGCCTTTTTTGTTTGTTTCTGATAAGAAGAATCAAATACTTTGCCTATGGTCATTTTTCCTTTTAATTTTCTTCATATCCTTAGCTTTCCCTATTTCAGACTAGACACACATATTTAATTCTGCTATAAAAACTAAGTGTTTTGGTACTGTTGAACAGAAATGTTGAGCCAAAGGCAGTTGCTATTGGCTACAGAGCTAATTCTTTTGGCAGCAGTTTGATTCTTATTGTTTGCACATAATTAGTTAGTTGGATGCCTGTGAGAACAAGATAATATATTTTAAAAATATGCAGATGGACCACAACTACAGATCTTGCATCAGAAACTTGTTTTTAGTATTTTAACTACTAGCTCTATTCTAGCATGACGTCTTCAACCACAATCTGCTTATTTTTCTTTACACTAATGATAGTTTTTTCTGGCAAAAAGAATCTGACAGAAACTGAAAAAATACTTTAGTTGTAATTTAGTAGAACTTGTAGATTACAAGCCTCTACTGGTTGAGTCAGATGTTCGCTAAAAGAGATCCTTCTTTCCTGCCATTTCTGCCATGCCCAAGACTTCATACACTGTTGGTATTTATGTGACTGTGCTTGGATCTCCTGTAAAAAGAGTCACAGGATGGATGGCTTCAGTGCTAGAAATTCATTTTATCTTAACTCTGCATGCTAGTGGTTAAGACCAATGGCAAGGAGATGATGTGTCTAGTGAGGACTCTGCCCTGTACTCCCAAAAGTCTATGTTCTCCCAGAATAGCTTCACAGCCTCTCATCATAGTGTATAGACAGAATAACAGACTGCAAGGGGCAAGAACAGAATGTTCAGGTGTCTATGCTCAGAACATACTAAGCTTTTCAATTCAGGAACCCATCTTTCCTGAAAGTTCCATCTACTAATGCAGACACACTGGCAGTTAAGGTATTAAGATAAGAGTGTTGGATGAAAACAAAACCCTCGTTTATGCTTGTGACCTAAAGATTAGCAATGCTTACTCTATTTATTAATACATAAATTTTGTTATGTTTAACAGGGAAACAAGAAGTAACTCTTTTTCAATGTAACTTTGCACAGTTATTTTAGGTATCCGTTTTGCCAGTTTTTAAAATGCTGGGTTTTTCTGTGACCCAAGAAATTAACTCCTATGAATTTACATAGTCAAAATGAGTAGTGTATCCACAGAAATACATGAAATCAAATATTCAAAGTTCCATTATTCAAAATAGACCAACCAAACAAGATTTCCATCAAACAAAAGGTATCCATACAACTTAGTATTACATAGTACGGGGAAACTATTAAATGCTAGTTTATACCTTAGTGTGAGAAATTCAGAAGCTATGAAAAAGAAACAAGATACAATGGGTTACTTCTTGACTGTATTATTCTGAGTAGAAAGTCAAATTTATAGTCACCAAGTGCAGAAGTGACTTGAGCTGGGGTTTGGAGCTTGTGAGATGTATAACAAATCACACAAATGCAAGTAAATAGATGTTGAAGAGATGATGGAAATATCCCAGTGCTGGACAGTAGAGGTTGGAGGTGTTGCCTTATTAATTTATTTAAGATCAAAAATCTTGTATAGGGGTTCTTATCTATAATCTCAGGTGTCATAAGACCATGACAGGAAGATTATGATCACTCAGAATAAATCCTGGGTTTTAGGTTCATTTAGAATGAATAATAAGAGTGTATCTTACACACACACACACACACACACACACACACACACACACATACACACACATCAAGACAAAGAAAAGGTGTAAGCATAGTATTGTATACTGATAATGGAGAAAATTCTTATTCAGTAAACATTACCTCAAAGATTTGTTACCATCTGGCCCTTGGATATGTCTCACCTGGTAACTTGGGGTTTCTTGTCCCCAAGCCTGAAAACATGAGTTTGATTTCCCCAGATGACTTCATTGAAGGAAACTCTTGAGTCCCTCAAGTTGTGCTCTGGACTCCATGACCACCATGGCACATGTGCCCCACCACAGTAAATATATGTGAAAAATCAACATGNCCTTGCCTAAGACATATATGTCCCAGATAATTTAAGTAATATTTAAGTAAATTTTTTTTATGTCTTCTTTGTTTTTGTTTTTTTTTTTTCTCACATGACTTGTGAATTTTCTCTTTCCAGGGAAAGAGTACTTTGTATTAATTACCCATAGTCCTTGTCCACATAAGCCTACAATCCTTTGAAAATTTCACATGAAATAGTACATCTTGTTTAAGACCCTTCCCAAGGTTAAATGATGCCTGAGCCTTCTTCATACTNCTTGAGAGAAGTTTTCTAAGTTTCCTAACTTTTCTATACTCCAGCCTTTCCTCTCAATACAAATAATGTCAAGATCNGTAGCATAATTTTATTGTAATATCTGTGCCNCTGCTCTATTAATTGAAT
The DNA here is from genome assembly GCF_900095145.1 of Mus pahari. NCBI lineage: Eukaryota > Metazoa > Chordata > Mammalia > Rodentia > Muridae > Mus > Mus pahari. The sequence continues at coordinate 19,138,792 of NC_034593.1, read as the reverse complement.
AAGTGGGAATTTGTTTTCTTGTTNTATTTTTAAAAAAGGATATCTTACTGCTATTATTTTCTTTATAGTCNACTTCTGTGTATTTCATTGATTTGATGAATTTAAATTAAATCATTAACTTCAATTGATATTACCTTGAGCTTAGTGAGTCTTCTTTCTGAACTTGAATAGAATTAATTGATTAACTAAGGGTAAGGATAAAGATACTACAAGAAACTTCGCTATTAAATACCAGAAACATAGGAAATAACTTTGCAAAAAAAAAAAAGTAGAAAATTCATGTCCATTATTTGTGACATGCTTAAATGTTCTTAATCAAAGTTGTGAACAAGTGCATAGTATTTAATGACTAAATGATTCAATCTATAAACATGAGCTTTTGTAGGGAACTGACTGGTTGATTTCACTCTAATTCATCCTAGAGAGGTTTTATCACAGCTAATCTGAAGGAATGAGAATGTTAAAACAGGGTTTTAAAGTCACTTGTGACTTATAATATAAAAAAATTATGGATCCAAATAACCACTGTGAGCTTATATAAGTGTTTTTCCTACAACCCAGTATGATATTTTTTTCTCCAATAGACTAGAATAACCTTGACAACATATACGTACATTTGAGACGTTTTCTATTTCTTAACATCAAGTATTCATATTGTGCACTTAATTTTGTTTATCATTAGCTTAAAATTTTATAAAATATGAGACAGAAATACTTCCAGTGAAATATCACATAGAAGACACTGACAGCCAATGCATAACTACTTTTATTTTTGTGTTGTGAACAAATCAAAACTGAACAAATGGAAATAAGACAGAGCCTGGCCCTGAAGAAGGGAAATTTCTGCTGATTGTTGGCTGTTGAATTTTCTACTTAATATTAGCTCCTTGATCTATATCATAGTTCATGGTTTGTAGTAGGCACAAGACCTAAAATTTCAATAGAAAGTTAGTTTAATTTCTTTAAATAACACTCAATTTTTAGTAACAAAATGAAGAAAATAATATAATTTCTTTCCAGGGTATTTTGAAAGATTTAGCTTTTTCCCCCTTTTTACTATTAATTAATTTATTTATTTACACTTCATATTTTATTCTCCCTTCCCCCCAATCCACCCTCCTACTGATCCACATCCCATACCTCCTCCACACCCACCTGTCTCTCAGCCCCCACCCCACCTGAACCTCTAAACTAAACTAAACTCTAAACTCCCTGGGGCCTCCAGTCTCTTAAGGGTTAGGTGCATCATCTCTGAATGAACAGAGACCTGGCAGACCTCTACTCTACATGTGTTGGAGGCCTCATATCAGCTGGTGTATTCTGCCTGGTTGATGTTCCTGTATATGAGAGATCTCAGGGATCCAGGTTAATTGAGATTGCTGGTCCTCCAACAGGATCACCCTTCTCCTCAGCTTCTTTCAGCCTTCTCTAATTCAACTTCAGGGGTCAGCTGCTTCTGTCCATTGTTTGGGTGCAAATATCTTTATCTGGTTCTTTCAGCTGCACTCTTTTGGAATGCAGTCATGATAGGTCCCTCTTTGTGAGTACTCCATAGCCTCAGTAATAGCGTCAGGCCTTGGGACTTCCCCTTGAGCTGGATCCAACTTTAGGCCTGTTGCTGAACCTTCTTTTCCTCAGACTCCTCTCCATTTCCATCCCTGTAATTCTTTCAGACAGGAACAATTATCGGTCAGAGTTGTGACTATAAGATGGCAACCCTACCCCTCACTTGATATCCTGTCTTCCTGCTGGAGGTTGACTCTAAAGGTTCTCTCTCCCTTCTGTCTAGCATTTCATTCATCCAAGCTCACTCACTTTGAGTCCTAAGAATTTCTTGCTCCCCAGGTCTCTGGTATATTCTGGATGGTCCCCCAACCTCCTATCTCCTGAGGTTGCCTGTTTCCATTCACTCTGCTGGCCCTCAGGGCTTCAGTCCTTTTCCCTCACCTAATATCAAATCAGGTTCCCCTCTCCCGCAATGCCCCCTGCCCTGTCTACTTTTCCTCCCAGGTCCCTCCCTCTCTCTGCACCTGTGATAGCTTTCTTCTCTCTCCCAAGTGAGGACTGAGGTGTCCTCAACTGGGCACTTCAGTTTGTTGAGCTTTTTGAGTTCTATGGACTTTATCTTGGGTATTCTATAGATTTTTTTGGGGGGAAGGCTAATATCCACTTACTAGTAAGTACATACCATGCATGCCCTTTTGGGTCTGAGTTACCTCACTCAGGATGATATTTTCTAGTACCATCCATTTGCCTGCAAAATTTAGGATGTCCTCATTCTTTTTATTTCCCTCATTCTTAATAGCTGGGTAGTATTCCTTTGTGTAAACGAATCACATTTTCTGTGTACAATCTTCTGTTGTGGGATATCTTGGTTGTATCCAGCTTCTGGCTATCACAAATAAGGCAGCTATGAACATAGTGGAACACGTGCCCATGTGGCATGGTGGGGCATCTTTTGGGTATAGTCCCACCTACAGATTGGGAAAAAATCTTCACCAACCCCACGTCCAGTAAAAGGCTAATATCCAAAATCTATAAAGAACTTGAGAAGTTAATCATCAAAAAAATCCAACCCAATCAAAAAATGGGGTATAGAACTAAACCAAGAATTCATAACTGAAGAATTGTGAATGGCTGAGAAGCACCTAAAGAAATGTTAAAAGTCCTTAGTGATCACAGAAATGCAAATCAAAATGACCCTGAGATTCCACCTTACACCGATCAGAATGATTAAGATCAAATCATCAGGTGACAACACATGTTGGAGAGAATGTGGAGAAAGAGGAACACTCCTCCATTACTGGTGGGATTGTAAACTGGTACAACCACTCTGTAAATTGGAAATAGAATTGGAAATAGATCTACATGAAGACTCAGCTATGCCACTCATGGGAATATACCCAAAAGATTTAACTAGTTTCAGTTATTTCTCTATGACAAGAACAATAAAATCTTGCTTCTTAATCACGATTTTTATATACTAAATTGGGCATCGTATAGAGGAATAAAAAGGTAAAGAAATAAACAGGATAGTTTAAGACTGAAAATTATTTTTTCCATAAGCCTAAATTAGTGAAATTTTTTTAAACAGCCTAATAATATTTGATCAGTGCTCACTGAGATGGCAAAGATGACTGGTTTTGTTCTCTCATCCTATGAGGGGCTACCCTACACCCATCAGAGAGCTCAGGAAAGTTCTCTTTACATGAGTTACACTGTGCTTCTCATTTTGCTGCATGTATTCCTTGCACCCCCTTGTAGTATTTTCAAGTTTTCTGATAAAATGAAAACAAAAAAATAAAAAATAAAAACGAACTGAAGATTTGTTTCTGATGTATGTTTCAGGGACATTGTTGAGCATGAAAAAGGACCTAGGCTTTTGTCTTCATCAAAATCACAGTGAAGCACAAAAAACACTCTTAGTTGGTTGTCCGTGCAAATATGTGTTTTCTTATGGAGGGAATGTATATTACATGTTCATGTTGCCATGTGAAATCTGAGTTCACCAGAAAGTAGCTCTGCCTGCAGGATCTCTCCTCATCCTTCAGACTCAAGCATGTCTGTCTCTTGTTTCCTAAGATTCCTTGTCTACAAATGTGCTCTTACTACAAACTCTATAGCATTGTGAGAAAAAGACCAAGAAAACCACCTCAAATTAAAAGTGTACACTCAAAAACAATTAAAAGTTAAACAATTTCCCACATATGCTACTAGATTTTAATGCCCTAGCATAAAAGTACCTGTGCTGGGAATAGAAACTGGAACTTCAGCAATAAGAAGCTCAGCCACGGAGAGGAAAACCAGTGGGGACCTTAAGCTGACTGCCTCTAGCTGTTTTCTCATGAGTGTTCTAAAAACCTGGTTTAATCGATACTGATATTTGTTGTCTGTTGGCAGAATTACTGGAGCAGACTATGATATGCCCGAAACTACTAGAAACTCTTGCTGATTTCCTTAATGGACCTTTATCAGTTATCTAATAGGTATCTTAAACGTTCAATTTAATAGCATTTTGCTATTATATAATTCATCCACGTGCCTATCAGTCAATCTGTCTACTTACTTACTAAGTATTCTTTGAGCAAACTCATTATATATTACATAAATTCCATCATTCAAAACCCAAAATATAACAGTTCTTAGGACTCAATGACTAAAGCCATGCCCTTAGAATATATGAACTACATTTATGAAAAGAATAATTGTTTTTTTTGTATAAGAATGGCATTTTGGTTTCCAAAATTTGAGCTTTAAAAAAAATAGTGAATAGCTCTAGAGTTCTATAGATGGTCATTGTTAGCAGTATAAATGGCCTTTTTCTTCTTCTTCTTCTTTTTTTTTTTTTTTTTTTTTTTTTTTTGCTTACATAGAGACAATATGTAAAAATCAATGGGTAGCAAATATAAGCCTCACTCCAAAATATGTTGATATAGGATGGTACTATAGAATGTTCTATAGACATAACCTATCATTGCTCATATTTTTCATCTTTGAATTTAATAAGAGATAATTTTAAATTAAGACTTCATGTTTGTTTATGAAGATATGGCAGATTTGATGTACATGTGATGTTTTTGCTTGATATCCTACTCCTAAAATGTGAATTTCACTTTACTAGAATATCTGTTAGAAAAAATTTACTAGAACCATTGCAGTTTTAGTCCTAAATCACACACGTTATTATAATTTTCCATATAATACTGTAATTCTTAATGCCAACACTGATGAGGAAGTTCATGGTCAGAGTTTTTCTATTTTTATCATTGGGAAATTAGAGTACTGGATAAGACTAAGAAGAGGAATAACTATCTCACTGTACTCTACTGGAATATATATATATATATATATATATATATATATATATATATATATATATATATATATATATATATATATATATATATATATATATATATCATAATTTTCTTCTTACATTTTCAAGGATTTGTTGACACCACTTGTGGTAGTTTGATTTATAATGGTCTCCATTGACTCATCTATTTATTTGAATGTTTGTTTTCAAGTTAGCAGAGCTTTTTGAGAAGATTTGGGAGATTTGGCCTTGTTGGAGGAGGTGTAACACTAGGGATGAGCTCCTATGTCTTAAAAGCACCACGACAGGCTCTGTTTCCTGCTGTGTGCCTCAGGCTTGTAGATCTGATGGAAGTTCTTGCCTCCTCCTCCAGTGCCATGCCTGCCTTCCTGCTGCCATGCTTCTCACCATAGTTGACTCACTCTCTGAAAGAATAAGCAAATCCCCAAATAAATGCTTTATTTTCACAAGTTGCTTTCATTTGGTGGGTCTCTTCATATAATAACTAAAACACCTGTTCGTAAGAATTACTATTAGATAACAGTGATATAGTGAATCAAATAATCCTTGTGCGTTTTAAGTCACACACTACTGGCATCTGTTTGCCAAGGAGGAGTAGCCTGAGAAATTGTGCATGGCACCCCTGGTTATGGAGAGGTAGGTAAAATCCAGAGATTGAAATGGCTTATCTGAAGGCACCTGCGTTGGGTAAGAGTTTCCTTGTAGATTGAAACATTCCACCTTCAGGGAAGGTCCTTGAGCAGGAAGGTAAAACCCTCAAGATAGCTTCAGGAAGTTCCTAAAACTGTTCAGATTCACTAGGCCCCACTCTGCCAAAGTAAATAATAAAAGCTGAGGGTTCCTCTTAGACCAAAAAAGCTGATCTGCATAAAAAATACTAGGACAAGACAAAAAGAAGACCAAAGACCAGACCAGCTACCTGGAAGCAAGTTTAGACTGAGAAATCAGCCAAGCTCTCTGGAAAAAATTTAGACTGAGGTACCTGTTAAGGACAATCTAATTGAGCTGCCTGCATACTGTGCACTGTGCTTCAGGTCCCCAGCTTTGTGAGCTGTCACGTGTAATAGGGCGGACTTTGGTGCCTTCAGTAATTTGTGTTGTTGTAAGTAATTCTTCACCCTTTAAGTAACCCCAATAAAACTTATGGTTTACCAAGTTGGACTTTGCTGATATCCATACTTTGGTTTGTCCTTATTTCCTTAGATGGGATGTGTGATATGTTGCCTCTTCCCAGGAATAGTTTTGCCACTCAGCAATCTGGATAACACGTCAAAGCAAGTTAATCCTGTAGCAGGGCTGCAGCTCTCAGAATGCTGACTAGTACACATTAACTATTCATGATGCTTGCTGTGCCTTTCTCCCAAACTAAATAGTACATGAAAATTCTCTTTGGCAGTGACACTGTCCATGGGTATTTTGTAGTCAAACATAGTCACACTGCAACAGTGTAAGTGAAATTTAGACATCCGCCTTCAGATCACCTGAGATTCATTTATAAAAAATGCATCGGTTTTTAAAAGTATCTAACACCATATAAATTCACTTTTCAATTGAAGTGAATGAACAATTTCTGCCAAGCAGAAATTTACATTTAATTAAGGTATAATTAATTTATATTTTAAACCTTCTGAGAATAAGCAGCCCTAGAAATGCAAATATGTGTCTAGAATTCACTGCAATGGATAGTATTTGATCTCTCTAAAATTCTTTTAAATATATAGATGAAACATCACAAGTAAAAACATTTTGTGTGATAGTTAAATTTTGTTGACCATGTAACACTAAACAGGCATATTTTTAAAGGCATAAGTATATTTTTAGAGAATTACTAAGTACAGAAAGTTCAGTAGTCTAGAAGAAATAGTAGCATAGACACAATCTATCTACCACTCTTAAATTAATCACTTTGCTCTCAAGTAGCAAATGTTTTGTTGTGACATGACTGCCTCTCTACTTTCTGTATGATACAACAGAATCGATATTTTAAATTAATATATTCCTGACGTTATCAGGACAGTGGCACATGTCCAACACCAGCACCAACAGTGTTCTAGAGCAATGTACTAGGTGTCGTTGTGGTTTATTTCCCTGTATCTTCTCCAATAGTACTAAACAACAGCAACAACAACAACAACAAAAATACGATTGATAATTTACTCAAAGTTATCTGAAATATTAAATTCATCTTTACTTTAGAGAATGCCAGCATATGATTATCTTGGGGTCAAGACTGATTTTTTTTTTAGAACATAGGTTAAATTCCTCTAAAATTATCAGATCATAAATTTTTGTTTAGAACAATGTATATTTAAATGCACAATTTGTATAATTACTTATAAGACTAAATGATAATGTGATTATATGGTAATTTGAAGGTTAATTTATTAAGTTATAAATGGAAATATGCAAAGAGGTCTAAGTATAAATATGAGGGAAAGTAAACTAAAATAGCATTCAGTTTCTGTAAAATTATAGAATTTTTATCTTTCTATTGTTTATCATATTCCTCTAATTTGTAGAATGAAGATATTAAATAAAATGAGAGTATTTATTGGAATGGGACAAAGATTCTACTTGCTTAATAATGGAAGGGACGATGAGAAGTGAAACTGATAAGGACTAGAAAGGAATAGTCATTTTTGTAAATATAGACACTAAAAATATTTTGTTTACCACTGTTGCCATAGACATTAAAAATATTTTGTTTACCACTGTTGCCAAGTTAAAATCCTGAGTGAAGAGGTCAATCAAATAGGTGTGTTTGAAGATGTCATTCATTCTCTAAAGACAAAAGTGATTACTCAGGGAAGTGGTAAATCAAAAATATTTCAATATCATAGTTTAGAAAACTACTCTTTGTAATTGGATTGTTAAACTGAGTGAATCAACATTTTGTCATTTACTACATTGTCAAAGATGTTTTTTGTATTCAGTCCATGCTTTCTATTACAGCTATGGATTATGTAATCTATAATCAATGGTTGCTATGGGTCATTCATCCCAAGTAAAAAAGCCCCCATATAATAACCCCCTTCAGTTCTCAGGAAACTTGCATACAGTGTAGCAAAATGTTTGGCTTGGGGTAATATGATGTCACACTTTTATCTTTTGTCATTAAAAACATATAATTTTTTAGAATGAATCTCTTATCATCCCATAACTACTCCTCTCCTTTTTTCTTTTTTAAAATTAGATATTTTCTTTATTTAGATTTCAAAAGTTATCCCCCTCCTAGTTTCCTCTCCAAAAATCCCCTATCCTCTCAGTCCACCCCCTGCTCCCCAACCCATCCAATCCTGCTTATTGGCCCAGACATTCCCCTATACTGGAGAATAGAACCCTGATTTTATTGGGATTGCTTCAAGTTTCTCTCCATTTAGCTTGATGTTGGCTACTGGTTTGCTGTAGATTGCTTTTATTATGTTTAGTTATGTACCTTGAATTCTTGATCTTTCCAAGACTTTTATAATGAATGGGTGTTGGATTTTGTCAAATGTTCTCTCAGCATCTAATGAGATGATCATGTGGTTTTTGTCTTTGAGTTTGTTTATGTAGTAGGTTACATTGATGGATTTCCATACATTAAACCATCCCTGCATCCATAGAATGAAGCCTACTTGATGATGATGGATTATTGTTTTGATGTGTTCTTGGATTCAGTATGCGAGAAATTTATTGAGTATTTTTGCATCGATATTCATATGGGAAATTGGTCTGAAGTCTTATTTCTTTGTTGGGTCCTTATGTGGTTTAGGTATCAGAGTAATTGTGGCTTCATTGAATGAATTAGGCAGAGTGTAACAGTTTGACAAGAACTGGAATTAGGTCTTCTTTCTTTCTTTCTTTCTTTCTTTCTTTCTTTCTTTCTTTCTTTCTTTCTTTTTCTTTTTTTTCTTTTTCTTTTTTTTAATTAGATATTTTCTTTATTTACATTTCAAATGCTATCACAAAAGTTCCCTATACCCCCCCCGCCCCTGCTCCCCTAACAACCCACTCCCAATTCTTGGCCCTGGTATTCCCCTGTGCTGGGTCATATAAAGTTTGCAAGACAAAAGGGCCTCTCTTCCCAAAGATGGCCAACTAGGCCATCTTCTGCTACATATGCAGTTAGAGACACAAGCTCAGGGGGTACTGGTTAGTTCATATTGTTGTTCCACTTACAGGGTTGCAGCCCCCTTCAACTCCTCAGGTACATTCTCTAGCTCCTCCATTGGGGGCCCTGTGTTCCATCCAATAGCTGACTGTGAGCATCCAGTTCTCTGTTTGCCAGGCACTGGCATAGCCTCACAAGAGGCCACTATATCAGGGTCCCTTCGGCAGAATCTTGCTGGCATGTGCAATAGTATCTGGGTTTGGTGGCTGATGATGGGATGGATCACCAGATGGGGTAGTCTCTGGATAGTCCATCCTTTCATCTTAGCTCTAAATTTTGTCTCTGTACCTGTATCCTTTCATGAGTATTTTGTTCCTTATTCTAAGGAGGAATGAAGTATCCACACGATGGTCTTCCTTCTTGGTTTTCTTGGGTTTTGCAAAATGTATCTTGGGTATTCTAAGTTTCTGGGCTAATATCCACTTATCAGTGAGTACATATCTAGCGACTCCTTTTGTGATTGGGTTACCGCACTAAGGATAATATCCTCCAGATACATCCATTTGCCCAAGAATTTCATAAATTCATTGTTTTGAATAGCTGAGTAGTACTCCATTGGGTAAATGTACCACATTTTCTGTATCCATTCCTCTATTAAGGGACATCTGGGTTCTTTCCAGCTTCTGGCTATTATAAATAAGGCTGCTATGAACATAGTGGAGCATGTGTCCCTATTACCAGGTGGAATATCCTATGGGTATATGCCCAGAAGTGGTATTGCTGGGTCCTCCAGTAATACAATGTCCAATCAGACTGATTTCCAGAGTAGTTGTACAAGCTTGCAATCCCACCAGCAATGGAGGAGTGTTCCTCTTTCTTCACAACCTCGGCAGCATCTGCTGTCACCTGAATTTTTAAACTTAGCCATTCTGACTGGAGTGAGATGGAATCTCAGGGTTGTTTTGATTTGCATTTCCCTGATGATTAAGGATGTTGAACATTTTTCAGGTGTTTCTCAGCCATTTGATATTCCTCAGTTGAGAATTCTTTNTTTAGCTCTGTNCCCCATTTTTGGAGTCCAGCTTCTTGAGCTCTTTGTATATATTNGATATTAGTCCTCTATCATATTTAGGATTGGTAAAAATCCTTTCCCAATCTGTTGGTGGCCTTTTTGTCTTGTTGACAGTGTCTTTTGCCTTACAGAACCTTTGCAATTTTATGAGGTCCCATTTGTCAATTCTTGATTTTACAGCACAAGACATTGCTGTTCTCTTTAGAAATTTTTTTATGTCCTTCTTATAGTCCTCCATCATCATCATGAGAAGTGACTTCATATCCATATCTTGATTTTCTGATATGATGGTGTATCCAGGACTTACTATGGTGGAAGAGGTGGGTTCTGATGATGCCCAATAACCTTGTTTTTTGTTGCTTTGGTTTATCTGATTATCTCAAGTGCTCCCTGCCCTCGATATATCTGATTGGAGCCTGTCCTTCCTGTAATTCCAGTTGAATCAGAACTTCTCAGAGTCCAGCTTTCTTTGTGATCCTGAGATTCTGGGATCCTGTGATGCTGAGATTTGGGTGTGTCAGAGTACTTGGAAGTTAAGCTTCCTCTGAGACCCTGAGATCCTGGTGTGACCAAGCTCCTGGGATGCTGGGATTCTGGGATCCTAAGATCCTGTGCGTGTTAGATCGCCTGGAAGTGGTACCTCCTCTGGGGACTGTGGGGTTGACCACAGAGTTTGAAACCAAGTTACACCAGAGCCAACTGGAAGGAACCTGAGCCATTGGTCGTGTGGGGTTCATGTGTAAGTGCTCCAGCTGGCCCCAGGCACTCCCATTTCTGTTGGAACAGATGCTGTGTCCCTCTCACCAGTGATCCGAAGACCCTGGGCATGCCAAGGTGCCTGTGGGGTGGAGAGTACTCTGGAGATATGGGACTGTCTGCCAAGTTCAGACACAAGTTGTCCAGGTGCTGATGCCGACCTGAATATATAACTACTCTTCTTATAGATATTGTGGTTAACTCATTTTGAGGAATATAAAAAAATTTATTAGATTAACTTATAAAACCTTGAATTAGATTAGAAATTGACAAGATTTTCTTCATTCGAAAATGTCGAACAACATGTAAACAGAAATAATTTGTATTCAGAAGTGATTTTCATTGTTTCATATTTGTTAAGGATATATATTTTCGAGTATACACAGGTTTAAAAGATATGTAACAGTAGAAATTGATTTTATATTTCCAAATAACCTTAATTTTGAAAATTTATTGTCATTAAAGATATAATTATGTAAAGTTGCACACAATCTTCATTTAATAAAATACATTGTCAGAGCAACTATTCTCAACAATAAAAGAACCTCTGGGGAAATCACCATGCCTGACCTCAAGTTGTACTACAGAGCAATTGTGATAAAAACTTCATGGTACTGGTTCAGTGACAGACAGGTATATCAATGGAACAGAATTGAAGACCCAGAAATGAACTTATACACCTATGGTTACCTGATCTTTAACAGAGTAATGATTTCAAACATGACCTATGTAATCATTTTTAAAATGTCTCATAAAAATTTCATCATTAGATATAGCCCAAAATACTATATAAATATTTGCAGATATGTACATAAGCATAAACCCATATACAAATACATACAGGCTTATAGAACACACATACACGCACAAACACATGCATACGATGCAACGAACCATATTTTAAACATATATGCTCATGAATTCAGAGAACCGAATGAACATATCATATAAGGAAATTTAGCTTATCAAATTACTTCTAGCTTTGTCTATGAACTGATAATACTATTTACTACAAACTGGGTTGATTTGAAGATTTCATATCTCATATGTATTAAAAGTTTAATTAGCTGGGCAGTGGTGGAACATGCCTTTAATCCCATCACTCGGGAAGCAGAGGCAGGCAGATTTCTGAGTTCAAGGTCAGCCTGGTCTACAAAGTGAGTTCCAGGACATCCAGGGCTATCAGGGCTATACAGAGAAACCATGTCTCAGAAAAACCAAAAAAAAAAAAAAAAAAGTTTTATTAATATTTATGATTTGTATTTAGTATTGTCAAAAATAGTGATGTCTTTCACAGAGTTTGATTATAAGTACAGAGTTTAATTCAAACATTAATAACTATATAATGATTTTGGTATAATATTTCTTAATAACTCATTAGATCAATCATAACAATATAAGGGAAATTTAATTTTTCATTGATTACATCTTTTTGACAATTTTGTACTATGTATATATTATTGTTCCCAGAACAGCCCCCTGTTCTTACTTTCTATTCATGTGTAAATGATCTCCTCCACAGATTTATTCAACACAATCTATAAAGTATTTATTTTTTTCTTAGTAATTACAGTCACATTTCAGTGTGTGTCTCTCTCTGTGCTTCTTTGAATGCTTGTAGCTCACCTTGCTTGCTTTTTAGTTATGGAAATGTTGAATCATTAAAAAGCAAACAGAATGAACATCAGCAGTCTTCACTAAAAAATTCAATGTTTTGCAATTTAAAAAAAGCAAACATCCCAGTTTGTACAATTTGTTTAATTAAATTCAGTATTTTACTACTAAGGTCTTTCGTAGAAAGTTTAAACTTATTCTTGGCAGTAAATCTGATAAACTCATCATTTTGTAAAGTTTAATGTAATCTTATATATCTGTACCCCAACCGACTAGCAAGAAAGGCATCTAAGAGATGTCCTTCGTGGGCTGGGAAAATTCCTCATACTTTCTTTGCTAGGTTTCATGAAAGTCTCAGAAACTGAATTCAGATTTCAGCTTGGCTGAATCTGCCTGAGAAAGTGAAATATCTCAGAATAGGATTGCTTATAGTTCTTAATGCTGGGAAAACTAAGGCCCAAGCCCAGAAGATGCTCTGCTCCCTGCTTTGAAAATGATGCCTGCTGCCTGACTTTATTTGTAAACACATTTGTTTCTTTTAAATTATTTTATCTGGTAGGGAGAACAAGCAAACTACTTTTGACTTCTTGTTAGGGAAGCTAGATCAAATTATGTGGGCTCCATCCTTATGCAGACTTATGGAGTGCTACAACTTATGTAGTGGTATCTCCTTTTGTAGTGCTGCAGCTGTCAACATTATTTCGGTTAAAAAGTAGATATAACGTGAATTTTATGGTATGCATGATCAGACCACACCAATGCCAAAGACAAATTTAAAGTAAAAGTGGATCAAAATGACACATAATATTAATCTTTAATTACTGGTGTCTTAGTCAGGGTTTCTATTCCTGCACAAACATCGTGACCAAGAAGGAAGTTGGGGAGGAAAGGGTTTATTCGGCTTACATTTCCATACTGCTGTTGATCACCAAAGAATGCAGGACTGGAACTCAAGCAGGTCAGAAAGCAGGAGCTGATGCAGAAGCCATGGAGGGATGTTCTTTACTGGCTTGCCTCCCCTNGCTTGCTCANCCTGCTCTCTTATAGAATCCAAGACTACCAGCCCAGAGATGCCACCACCCACAAGGGACCTCTCCCCCTTGATCACTAATTGAGAAAATGCCTCACAGCTGGATCTCATGGAGGCATTTTCCCAACTAAAACTCCTTTCTCTGTGATAACTCCAGCTGTGTCAAGTTGACACAAAACTAACCAGTACAACTGGAAAAATACTAAAATGATAGGAGACTGTAGTTTTGTTAAAAAAAAAAAAAATGTCAAAATGAGCCAGGCAGTGGTGGGACTCGCCTTTGATCCTAGCACTTGGGAGGCAGAGGCAGGAGGATTTCTGAGTTCAAGGTGAGCCTGATCTACAGAGTGAGTTCCAAGACAACCAGGGCTACACAGAGAAACCCTGTCTCAAAAAAAAAAAAAAAAGTCAAAATGTATAGTGTGTAATATGTGATAAAGCTCTATTAATCTTGATTATCAATACAGAAATAGGGTAGAATAGAATAGAACAATAACAGCTGTATGAAAAGGAATGTTTTATCCTGATTTTCCATCTGTGATCTGTCTATCCCCAGGAGAAGGGCAGAGAGGGCCAACCTGTCCAGGCACAGTTCACAATTGTGCTTCACTTTGATTGAAGCTCTGATCAAAGTTATTTGTAATGTAAACTGTTGTTCAGCTTTACTTAACCATTCTCAGAGTCTCACTTGGGCTCATTCTTTCATGATTTTCAAAGTATTTTCTGCAAAACTTCCCTCATAATTATGTAAAGGTATTCTTTTTTATGAAAAAGAGTATCATAGGATTAAAGTAAAATTCAACACTTTATGATATTGGAAAGATTTGTGAAACACTGAATACAGAATAATCTTCATATGAATGTAATAAAGTTTATTTCTTTTTTAAAATTTGCATTTGCTATATAACTTGAAACTTTAATTTACACATATGAAGATAGTTTTGGATATATGTATGTATGTATTTATGAATTTATTTATTTTAAAACCTCAACTGACAGATGTTTGGGGTTTGTTGACTGTAAGTTTTAAGTTCTTATTCCAAATTAAAAATGAAGTTTATATAATCTTATCTTGACCAGACATTAACTAGTTTTAAACATTTCAATGTGTACTGAGGACAAGAAACAAAACAAAATGTAAACAAAAACAGGCTTTAAAAACAAACAAAAATCTGTTGTTCATCATTACTCCAAAACAACATCTTTACCTAAAAATAATAAAAAACAACATACTAAATAGTCCAACGGTCTTCAGTTGCAATCTTTGCCAATCTCTTAGAGCTAGAGTTTCATATTCATGTCTTTTTGCTGGATGAATAAGCAGATGATGGTAGAGAATATAAGCAAAAATTCACTCAGCCATGCCCTGCGCAGACTTGTGAGCACAAGAATTCTCAGCCTCGGGATCATCTGCTTTGTCTCTGCCCTTCTGTAGTTTAGGGTTCTCTAGCCATCTGAAATCAGCCACTGAAGTTACAACATCGTTGACATGGTAGCTGCTGTCCCTGTGTGTCATCTTCACTTTCTTTGTCCTCTCGATCATATTCCTCCCTTGCAGACTTCAGAGAGGATGGCCATTGTGGAGTTCAGGTCTTTAACACTGATACATATTATGTCTCACTGGTCTGTCTGCTCTCCTGGACCTGGGTTGTCAGCACCTTCCATCACTCCTCCTGTACTTGAGGGTTGGAATATTATGGTTGATGTCCATAGGGTATTGCATAGTACTCTATGGCCACCTTTCATGCTGCAGGGCCTGTGTTGTTGGGCCAAGCCTTAGAACCACTCTCCCATCCAGCCTTATTTTCTTCACTCTGGTAATTGTGTGGAAGAACCCAATGATTACATAAATGGCAGCTCTAATGCCTATAGTTGGCTGGATAATGGCTGCCTAGAACTGGCATCAAATGCAACCATATTTCCAACCCTTGAACAGCCTGGGCTTATTCCTTATGGTGCCCTAGTATACAAGTGTGTCTTGCTTTTTGTCATTCCTGTTAATGAAACTATATCTGTTCTTTATATTGAGACATTATATTGCCCTCATCATTTTCATTGCAATGACCTTGTCTCCAAAGGCAGGCAGCACAATGAAGCTGCATGTGCCTCCACTGCCATTCAATCCCAGTTTGGTATCAGTGGTAGCCAGCTCCCAGGGGTTGGGCTCTCTGCACTGATTATGGTGTTTATAGTGGTGACTGAGCCACAGCAGAACTGTGCTTCCTCCCAGATGGTGACTAGGCCCACCAGGTGAGGCTCTCGGGACTCTATGGACTCTCCGGTTTTCTTTCCCCTTCTGTTACCTATAAGACTCTGATATAATTTTAAACTCTGAAATTTGTTCATTCATGTAAGTGATTATTTCTTAATAGACGAAACTAGCCAGTTTCTAAGATGTATATGAGTGAAAACATGTTTTTGTTCTGTGACTGAATATTAGACCTTGAGAATAAATATATGCATATACATGGAAGTAATAGTTATATGATTTATTTTTAAATTATTGCATTGATTGATTGACTGATTTCAATAATGTTATGTAAGTGTGCATGTGCCCATACACTTACCATGACATTTGCATGGACCACAGAGGTCAACCTGTGCAAATCATTTTCTTTTCTTTTCTTTTCTTTTCTTTTCTTTTCTTTTCTTTTCTTTTCTTTTCTTTTCTTTTCTTTTCTTT
>NC_034593.1:19116263-19122292 GCF_900095145.1 Mus pahari | reverse complement strand
CCCTGTGTTCCATCCAATAGCTGACTGTGAGCACCCACTTCTGTGTTTGCCAGGCACTGGTTGATCGTCACTATTTATGAATAATGTCTAAATTTGAGATAACTGGAGATAAGGAATTTACTGAGCAAGAAAGATCACAAAGGAGATATTTTTGGGCAATTATTGGGTAAAAAGTATAGCTCCACTTTTCAGTCTGTGATCATACCCTCTGGTAGCTTACTCTCTTTTGTGTTTATTTTTTATTGGATATTTTCTTTATTTATATTTCAAATGTTAACCCCTTTCTTGGTTTGCCCACTGGAAACCTCCTATCCCATCCTTCCTCCTCCCTGCTTCTGCTTCTGTGAGGTTGCTCCCCAATCCACCTACCCATGTATCCACCTACCCAGTCCTACCTCCCTGTCCTGGCATTCCCCTACACTTGGGCATCCAGCTTTCCCAGGACCAAGGGCCTCCCCTTGCATTGATGCCCATAAGGCCATCTTCTGCCACATAAGCGGCTAGAACCATGGGTTACTCCATGTGTACTTTTTGGTTGTTGTTTTAGTCCCTGGGCACTCTGGGGTTTCTGGTTGGTTGATATTGTTTTTCTCCCTATGGAGTTGCAAACCCTTTCAGCTCCTTCATTCTTTTCTCTAACTCCTTCATTTGGGATCCTGTGCATTTCTTTTTAAAAACCTTCCTGCTTATCAATAATTTGTTTCTGTGACTCTATCCTAACTTACTTTTCCTAACTAACAAGCTTAGCCTAATTAATGAAGGGTGATCTATACTGTATTAGGATGTTGACATTACAGTGGTGGCTGGAATTAGTTTGGTAAATTTTTCTGCTTGGATAGAAGTTTATGTGTGTGTTTGTGTGCATGTGCTTGGACTTCATTTATGTTTTCAATAATAACCAGAAAATGCAGATATGTTATAAACATAATAAAGCACCATTAGGGAGGTCATTTCTCAGTCTTGATTTTATCTCTTATATGTAAAAGCATGCAATTTTCTTTATACCTGTGTACATAGGTTTTATCTTCTATATATGGATGGCATGGAGTATATCTTTGTTCCTGTAGATACTTGTTGGACATCTGCTAGCAAGATACTACATAAAATATTCATATATTTATGACCCCATCTCATCAGGAAATATTTTTGTATTAAAGAAAACTCAATGTGAACTGACTATTAATTTGCATGAGTAGTTAAAATTTATTGATATTAAATTATAAGCCTTTCTCCTGATTGTTCCCACATAGAAAACATAAATTATTAGCATATTCACTTTCATTTGTATCAAGTGAAACTAATCTAGAATGAAGAGGAGACATATAATTATATATATCTGACTAAGTGGTTTGAACTTTTTTCTCTATCAAAAGCTATGAAAGGTCTTACCCCATCATATTTCCAGCTTAAGGTGACAGGTTCTCTCACTAATTTCTTATGACACAATGAATTTTTTCCACTTCATTTCAATGATTCCTTAACTTGTATTTTCATCACCTGGGTAATGCAATTGACAAGTGTGTATATGAGCCCTGACACATCTCATCGATATATATTGTAGTCAAGGAGAGTAATTTACCCAAAGATCATAGCCTGCCCAGCAATTTATCTCACACCTGCCCAGGCAGACACAACAGTCTAGTTCATCCATCATGTTCATGATGTAAGCCCAGAGGAATTGGAATCTTTCAGTACGAAAATGAGATTGGTGTGATCACAATTACATGCAAGGTAACTGAGCAACCATTACAGAGACACAACTTAAAATAATTGCTCATCAATATCTCTACATTCACATTAGGATTAAAAACATCCAAATAAAATCAGGATAAACAATTCAGGGATAAATATTTTAAAAGTCACTGTCTTGATGTGCCAAAGTCCTTAGAGGA
This sequence comes from Mus pahari, assembly GCF_900095145.1. Taxonomy (NCBI): domain Eukaryota; kingdom Metazoa; phylum Chordata; class Mammalia; order Rodentia; family Muridae; genus Mus; species Mus pahari. The sequence continues at coordinate 19,120,400 of NC_034593.1, read as the reverse complement.
TTTATGTTAAATACAGAGGAAATTTTTGTATATTTTTGCTTCTTTCACAATTACATAACAATATAAATTCTGATTAGTTATTATCAAAACATGTTAACATTTAAAAAGTACCATGTTTATGCTTCTGTTTTTGATGCTAGTGATAGACAAAATAATGCTTAATATGTAATTTTCAAACATTTACTACCCCTCCATTTGCTGTACCAGAAATGGGTAGATGATAATCTCCCAGTAGTACAGGGAAGAAAAAAGAACTTTGGAAAATGTAAAATGCTTTTTCACAATAGTAAACATGGCAACAGTTAGTGCCAAGAACATAATTTAGGTCTACGCAATCCAAGCCTGTCTTCCACATTGGAGGGCTGCTGCGTGTGGCTCTCAGGTGCTTCATGTGTTGCTGCTCCATAAAGTAAGCACAGCAGGTAAATTGCAGAGGCTGAAATGAGTCTTGACAGCAGCGCCGTGCACTTCCCTAGGTTTTCATGAGAGAAAATGAAATTCACAAAGAGAGAAGAAACTAAAATAAGAGCTCAGTTTCACAGATTCATCAACTGGCTATTTTGAAGTATTCAAGTATGTAAACTCATTATATCTATACTATCATTGTTTGAATATTTTCTAAAATATTTCCTAGTTCATGTAAATGCTTTTATTAAAAACTTGATAATCTTCTTCTGGCAAGATTATTCAGCTGTTAAGAGTGCTTGCTTCTCTTTCAGAGACATGAGTCTTTTTGTTTTATTTTTCCCCAGAAGCCACCTCTGCAGCCTGTAACTCCAGCTCTAGGATGTCAGTTACCCTCCTCCGACTTCTCCAAGTATCTTCACTCCAATGTACATATCCACACATGGGTACACACACACACATATTACAAACAGAACCAAATCTTAAAATGATCATATTCTTAAAATTTACCCATATCTAAATACTAGATTAACCTGAAAAATTTTAGTGTGAGTTGTAAATGGAAAATATCATTACTGTAGCATATAGCATGAACCTGTTGAAGGACCAGATTCCGTGATCTTCTTGGTCTTAGCTTTGTAGACAGCAGACTTAATCCGTGGAATACAACTATATGCAACTCTGATAAATAAGATATCATTCAATATTAGATTGATCTTATATCTGAAATTTTTCATACCTGTCACATGAATTACCTTTTATAACAACATAGCTAAGAGGATGGCTATAAGAACAAGGAGGAAATGAACAAACATATAAACCTGCATGAGGGAAAGCCCAGAGAAATCAAACCTACACAAAGAACTATAGGCAAGTCAGGAAATCAGGAGTGGGAGAGGTAATCTTCTCCAGGAGACAGTACGCCAATTGTGGGTCCAGTGTCAAACTGTCATTTCTGAAAACATACATAAAAGTAACATTATACGGACAGAAGCGTTATATTTAGGAATATATAGAAAATAGGGTAGAAATTTTTAAAATATATACTAATCTTAAAAAATATGCAATTTGCCGGGCGTGGTGGCACACGCCTTTAAACCCAGCACTCGGGAGGTAGAGGCAGGCAGATTTCTGAGTTCGAGTCCAGCCTGGTCTACAAAGTGAGTTCCAGGACAGGCAAGGCTATACAGAGAAACCCTGTCTTGAAACAACAACAACAACAACAACAACAACAAAATGCAAATAAAAACAAGTTCTGTTTCTATGAGGGTGTGGGAAATTGAACTATAGGGATAAGTGAGGTAAAACCTTAATACTCAATTCTATCTGAACACATTAATCTGTTTTTCCCATGGCTGTCTTTGAACTATATATATATATATATATAATTAGTGTTGGATTTATTTTTTGGAAATTTAATAAGCAAGTATAATGGCAAGTTATTAATTTTCAGTTTTTCAATTGCTTCTTGTAAGAAGACAGTGACTCTGTCTGGTAGAAACCAAGGGAAAGAATTGAAGAAGACACACTTCTTACTTGAGATGCTTCAACCCAAGTAGTTTACTCTTCAAATATTTTATAAGATGAATATCCAAAGAAAGATACACACTGACAACCTTTGCAACTTCAAGAAATAAAGTGTGTTGTGTTTCCTAGTTAGTCTGAAGGAAAAGAGCCAGGGAAGGGGGGGGGGAAACTGTGATGATATTGTCTGTTACTGATGTGATGTCTTTGTCTTCAATTCTAAGACTTACTGATGCTGGTGCAGAGCTAGAATAAGATCATAGTGAGCTGCTGTCCTAAGCAATGTGTGGGTACTGATGCAGCAGCAGAAGCCACTGAACTGAAAATAGAAAAATAGACATGACTTTATCTTGTCCCTTGAGAGTCTACAGTATCCTTGTCTCCACAAACTGAGATGTCTGTTTGTATCAGAAAGACTTAGATGAAGAATATGCTGGCCTTTTCAGCATACAATGTAAAAATTGCACGTCTTATTATACCATGTGGATACAATAATATTACTTAATGCCACATTCTCCTCTGATGCGCAATGTTATAATTCCTCTGAAGGAATTACTTCCTTGCACAATAGGTGACCTCTTGTTGGAATCTATTATTTTAATAGCTACTGAGAGGGATGGACAAAACATATTACTTTCATCTTTGTTGCACCTATATTCTTTCCAATGAACGTTCATAGCTGCCAAAGTTACAAGAGTGTCCTAATATACTTGAAATTTGGCCTACGGAGCTATCAGAAAGAAAGCCATTGGGCCTTTGATAAGTTGTATGCTGTGGCTACAGATCTTTTTTATGAGAAATTGTTCACTATATTACAATGACTATAAGAATAGCATTGTAATGTAACTCCATATCACATTCAGCGTTTACTGTATTTTCAGAGCTTTTCATTTTTCAAGAACAAAAATGAGGTTGTTTAATAACCGCAGTCATACCACAAGTGAGTGAGGTAAGACTTGTCTGAGTTCAGAATAAATAGCAACAGTCATGCAGCACAAGAAAACATTAAGGAAAGAGTAACATATATATATATATATATATTTAGTTTATACTGTTTTTGTGCCCAATCTTTAATACAATTTATCCTACTCACAATTACTCTCCTCTTTGCACAGATAATTTTTCCTTACTAACCATTGCTTAAATAATATGGTCATCTGTATTTATGCCTGTACACACACACACACACACACACACACACACACACACACACACTCATATACCCTACAGCACATTTACCTTTGAAAAACAACTAAATAGCCTCAATTTTCCATTTGATATGGTGACCACAAATGTTTGAGTGCTGATAAGTTTATGGTTTCATAATCTTTTCTCAGATAAAAATCATCTGGCTTGTGATAATCAACATTTTTAATAGCATTTATTACTTACACATTTACTATGTATAAGACTTGATGCTGGCTCACAGTGCCAGTGTACAGTACACAGGATGGTTTCTGGATCACAGTGACAGAGTTCAGCCTGTAATGGCGGCAGTACTTGTAGAAATATCCTGTCACATTGCTTAGCAGTCAGGAAGCAGGGGGAGAATAAGACTATTGCTTAGCTCATTTTCTTCTTTTTATTCAGAACAGAAGCTGAGATGGGTTTTCCCAGCAAGGTTGAGTAAATCTAGAAAACTCTCCCAATCATGCCCAGGTATTTCTCTCTAGTTTCTAAATCCCATTAACATGACAATTTGTATAATGATTAAAACATGTTTAATAGTCCTTTTAAAAAATGTTTATGTTTTTTTTACTAAATATTTTCTTTATTAACATTTCAAATGCTATCCTGAAAGTTCCCTGTACCCCGCCCCACTGCCCCGCTCCCCTACTCACCCACTCCCAATTCTTAACCCTGCCCTTCCCCTGGGCTGGGTTATGTAAACTTTGCAAGACCAAGGGGCCTCTCTTCCCAAGGATGGTGGACTAGGCCATCTTCTGCTACATATGCAGCTAGAGACAAAAGCTCAAGGGCTACTGGTTAGATCATATTGTTGGTCCACTTACAGGGTTGCATCCACCTTCAGCTCCTTGAGTACTTTCTCTAGCTCCTCCACTGGGGGCCCTGTGTTCCATCCAATAGCTGACTGTGAGCATCCACTTCTGTGTTTGCCATGCACTGGCATAGCCTCACAAGAGGCCACTATATCAGGGTCCCTTCAGCAGAATCTTGCTGGCATGTGCAATAGTATCTGGGTTTGGT
>NC_034593.1:19072402-19116252 GCF_900095145.1 Mus pahari | reverse complement strand
TGACCCAGCACAGGGGAAGGCCAGGGCCAAGTAGTGGGAGCGGGTGGGTAGGGGAGCAGGGGAGGGGATGGGGTATAGGGAACTTTTGGGATAGCATTTGAAATGTAAATAAAGATAATAATAAATAAAAAAAATCTGATTCTTGCTTTTCGGGTGTGTTGGGGTATTCAGGACTGACTGTGGTGCGAGTGCTAGGTTCTGATGATGGTGAGTGGTCTTGGTTTCTGTTAGTAAGATTACTACGTTTGCCTTTCACCATCTGGTGTTCTCTGGAGTTAGTTGTTATAGTTTTCTCTGGTTGGAGCTTGTTCCTCCTGTGATTCTGTTAGCCTCTGTCAGCAGTCCTGGGATTCCATCTCTCTCTTGGGTCTCAGTGATCAGATCACTCTCTGCAGGGAAGCTGTCCTCTAGCAGGGCAGGTGCACAGAGGCCTGGTGGTCAGATCTGCCTCCTGGCTGAAGATGTAGGCCTAAAACAGGGCCTGTCCCAGAAGATGTGTTGCTTCTGCAGTTTATTCACTCACCTGCACAGACTAGCCACTGAGGGACCCTGGACACAATATGACTCTCTCACCTGCTCTGGCAGACAGAGCCCTCACAGGTGGCCACCTTTCCTCTGGTGAGGAAGGTGTCCAAATTTCTGAAGCCAGAAACAGGGTCTGTCCCAGAAGCTAGGTTGCTTCTGTCTGTCCCAAAGCTCTGTACCTTCTGAGGTCCACACTCTCACCAGTGCAGACTGGAGTCTAGGCGAACCAGAGCAAAGATGGCTCCCCAACCAGCTCAGGCACTGATAGCCCTTCTGAGCAGACACCTCTCCTCTGGTGGGGAAGGTGCTCGTATGTCTAGAGACAGAAACGGGATCTTTCCCAGAAGTTGTGTTGCTTCTGCAGGCCGCCCTCTTCCTGGCAATGCACTGGAGCAAAGATGGCTCTCTTACCATCTCAGGCCTTGAGACCCCTCCCTGGTGTACACCTCTCCTCTGGTGGGAAAGGTGCTGGATGTCTGGAGTCAGAAACAAGATCTTTCCCAGAAGCTGTGTCGCTACTGCAGGCCGCCCTCGACAGGAGCAAAGATGGCTGTCTTCTTTATAGTCCTTATTTTTGGTTTGTATCATTGTCATTTAATGGATAGGGAACAGAAGCTTAGATTTCATAGTTTGTGGTTTAAACATATGATATACTGCTGCCCATTATTCATTATTAAACCAAGGCAAATCCATTGTTGTATGTGGCTTTCAATCATGAACACAGAAGGAAAAGTATGCAGTGTATATAAGCTCTGCATTATCTGTGTTTTCAATTATTATTAGGCTATTTTTTTTCTGTAAACATATGTCCCAATGATAACCGACTGTGAAATTATATGACAGGTTTTGTCATTTTATTGCTGGAGCACAGAATCTCCTAAGGTGCTTTCCTTACTTGACCATACCCATCAGTATGATGTGATGGACACATTTCTTATCTCTTCTTGGAAAAGACCCTCTAGATTCGTCTTTCTTTAGACTAACCCCTTGATATTCATGCACTTTTCTTCAAATTATGAATAGAATAATACTATAGCCATAAAATATTTAAAACTACGCTTAATTTAGAATGTAGTCAGTTGGTTTAGTTTTGTTATTATTTTCCTTATGACAGTGAGAAAGCTAATAATCACCAATATTACCCAAACTGAAAAGACTGTGGGGCACATGCAGTAATGAATCAGCATTTCTTATTTATGTTTGGAGGATGCTAAATTCAGCTCAGCAGAAAGAATCTAAAATATCCTTCAGGGTTGTAGAATGATGTAAGTGATCCCACCAAAGCCATGATTCACTGCAGTGATTCAGTGCGGTTATTGTTTGAAACACCCTGCACAATGTTTGTAATTATTTTAGTCAATATTATGACACATAGTAACAACAGTCTACTGGGCATTGCATTCAGAGTTGGTTTTTTTTTTTTTTTTTTTGGTATTTACATGTTTTTTTTGAGGCAAATCATATTATTATCACCCCCATTTTGGGACTGTTTCTACTGACTTTATGCAGATGTTTAGTAAAAACAAAGTTTCAGAAAAATTTTATATAATTAAATTGATCTTGAAATTGGTTTTATATTCAGGTAATAGTTAAAATAGTTAAGTAGATTTCCAGTGCCTACATTTTTCCCTATGACCAAATTTTCAGTCCTGTAAGATACACATATTTTATCTAAATGACATTATGAGAGAATGGGTCTACTTTTTCTCTACCATTGTCAATTGGAAATTGTTATAGCAATGGCCTGGTATATTGCAATTAGTTTTATATTGTTTTATTTCTTTAATTTTATATAATGTCATTGAAGTATGACATATCTGAAAAATATTACATATAACAATAAGACTTACATTGTTTTCAGAAAATAAGCTTTAAAAAGGACAACTTTTATGTCACTAAATAAACTTAACTCATTTATAGAATGATTTTAATATTCTTACATACTTATGTACATGAAGCTATTTTTATTTTAATTTGTGTCATATAGTTGAAAAATGCAAATTATTTCTTTTCATTTTCTTTATTTATTTTTGATACTTGAAGTTTTCTTTGTGAGAATTAAAATATCTTCAGTACAATTCTTTCATGGATATATCTGTAAGTAGGATGTATGAATAAACCTTCTGCATTTCTAAAAAAAAAATGGTAGTCCTACTAATAAGGTTTCTTTGGCTCTAAGTAAATTTTCTTCAAATTGTATTTATTGATTAGATAATGTGAACATGTAATACCTATGGCTGTGTGCAGATAATAGATGTCATGTGACTTAGGAGCTCATAGTGCATCTTCAGCTGTTAGACTAAGTTTCAGGTTTGCCCCCAAAAGTCAGTAACCAGGAACCCCAAACAAGTCTGAACCCAGACATCAGTGCCTCAGCTTTACAATCTATTTCAGAGGCAGCATTTAAAAGATTCTCAAATTTCTAGGAATATATAAGTTCTTTACTAAGTAAAATAAAAGTATAAGTCCATTTCTGTGAGTGTTCCATAGCCTCAGTAATAGTGTCAGGCCTTGGGACCTCCTCTTGAACTTGATTGCACTTTGGGCCTGTCACTGGACCTTCTTTTCCTCAGGCTCCTCTCCATTTCTATCTCTGTAATTCTTTCAGACAGGAACAATTATGGGTCAGACTTGTGACTGTGGGATGGCCACCCCATCCCTCACTTGATGTCCTGTCTTCCTGCTGGAGGTAGACTCTATAAATTCCTACTCCCTACTGTTGGGCATTTCATGTAAGGTCCCTCCCTTTGAATCCTGAGAGTCTCTTACCTCCCAGGTATCTGGTGCATTCTAGAGGGTACCCCCAACCTCCTATTTCCTGAAGTTGCCTATTTCCATTCTTTCTGCTGGCCCTAGGGGCTTTAATCATTTTCCCTCACCCAATACTGGATCTGGCTCCCTCCCCCCCTTCCATGTCCCTGTCTACTTTCCCTTCCAGGTCTCTCCTCCCCTCCCCAATTGTGATTGCTTTCTTTTCTCTCCCAAGTGAGGACTGAGGTGTCCTCACTTGGGCATTTCAGCTGGAGTGATAACAAAAAGTGACCTATCATGGTGGCCCTCCAAAAGATCCAACAAGCAGCTGAAAGAGTCTGATGCATATATTTGCACCCAACCAATGGACAGAAGCAGTTGTTGAGTTAGGGAAGGTAGAAAGAAGCTGAGGAGAAGGGCAATCATGTAGGAGAACCAGCAGTCTCAATTAATCTGGATCCCCAGATCTCTCAAACACTGGACCACCAAACAGACACCATAAACCAGTGTTCATTCAAAGATGATGCACCTAACACTCAAGAGACTGGAGGCCCCAGGAAGTTTAGAGGTCAGGTGGGGTGGGGGATGGGGCACCCACGTGGGGACAGGGGGTGGTGAGGTGGAGGTGTGGGATGTGGAGCAATTGGAGGATGGATGGGGGGGGGCACAAATGAAAGATGGAGAGTAAAAAACAAATTAATTAAAAAATTTAAAAATATAAAAAAATAAAAGGATAAATTTTTGTGATAAGTCTAATTATAGAATTTATTACTATACTTTAAATATGTTTACAAGCAACATTATTACCACAATTTAAACTTGTGTCCTCATTTGCAATGGAAATAATTCATGCATGTTTGAGTATGTGCACATTTATATGTGTGAATGTCTATGTGTGTAAAGTACATGGGTGTGTATGTATAATGGTGGACAGAGATCAACCTGAATTGATGCCATTCATCATTCATCATCATCGGGTACCATGTATCTTATGCCTCTTCATCACCAAGATTATAAATGTCCTCATCCACATATGGTATTTGTTTGGTTTGTTTGTTTGTTTTGGGCTTGTGGCCAGTTTGGGAATAGAACTCAGACCCATGCTTGTAAAGGCAATTATTTTGGTAAGGTATCTCCCCAGAGCCTGGAATTTACTTCAGTAATTTTTATTATTATGTGTGCTTATATATTTATTTCTATGTACTTGTATGGGGGGTTACACATGTATGCATGGACATTTACATTTGTGTATATACGTGTGTAAGTCTGAGCTTAATTCAGTGCCTTCATCATCTTACTTTTTGAGACAGGGTCTTTATTGACCCAGTAGCTTACTGATTCAGGTCTAGTGTGGGTACCAAGGATTGTCCTGTCTTGGCTTTCTCTCTGCTGGAATTATAGGCATAAACCCCCTGAGCCATCTCTACACTAATTTCTCTTAATTATTTTAAATAGTTTTCTGAAGTTAATCATTTAAAAATGAATGGCAGAATTATTTAATTTACATTATATAAATCTGCTTCTTTGTCTTAATTTTCTCAGTATACTGTATTTCTCCTTATGATGTTGCTTAGGACATTATGTTTCATAACAAGGGAATATTTCATCACAATAAACTTTGAGTTCTTGATTTCTTTTATTGAATTGTTACAAAAAGTCATCATTTTCCACCTTTGGAACACTGTTAGTTCAGTATTTAACACAACTTTAATTACTAAAACATGTAGAACAACGTGCTGAGGCAAGGGAATGGTAGCGAACTGAAACTTGAACTGGAGTCAAGAGTTAATCATTTCTAGAAATTGTACTGCATTTTTATTGCTGCTTAGTGGAAACTGCCAGGAACACATTTCTGTCCTAACCCCATCGGGAACATCAGGCCCACAAATGCCTGATAATGAACGGCGCACATAAACAGTCACTCTGGCTTGGTCTGCCGATTTTCTGCGGAGGTGGTCAGCTACTAAATGGAAGCTTCCCTCTCGTGCTTTGGGTTCAACTGAAAGAACAAAGGAAGCTGAGAGTGCTGGTGAATGAAAACCTCTACCCATCAAGTTTGCTGATACTTGGCAGCTACACAAAGAGGAAAAGGCACTAGGCTTTGGCTTGTCTTTCAGCTTTAGAAGAAGATAGATAAAGAAAATTGCTTAACCTCCTGTGGAGCTCATTACAAAATCTGAACTTCAAAAGACCCAGTTAGTAATAGAAAAAATGGTCAGTTAGGATTTATAAAGAAGTTTGAAGAAACAAAAACAAAAACAAAAACAAAAGCAGAAGCAAAAAATACAGAGTAGGGGATGAAATCCCAAACAAAATTACATGGTTCCCCAAATATCACTCTGTAAATAAGATTTATTAATAAAAATACTTTGGTGGGAGCGGGGAATAAAAATATTTATGAAATAGGAAATACTGGCATAAGTGTGATACACTTACACTTTATAAAAAGTAATGATTGTCATGCAAAATTAGCAAGATGACTTGGAAGCACCTGTTTTCAGATAAGCAAACTATGTTGGTTACATATTTTCTTAGAATGTTTGCTTTATTTGAAAGATCTACCTTCCTTATGCTGATAGGTGAATTGCAGTCATTTTTGAGCCCCGCTTATGGGTTTTAGAGAATTAGGTGTATTCTTTCAGATATAGCTTATGGCTGTTGCTGCCGGCTTCTCGCCTTTGTAACAGCTCTTCTCAATCTCTACTGTCTGTTCAACTAAGTCTTTTCTATCAGTTTCACATTTTCTTACCCACTTAATTCTTTAAGCAGGCAGCTCTGTGTAAAGCTCTTTCTAAGATTAAGACTTCATTGTGCTCACATCAGAGAAGTATCTTATGTTGTACTTAACAGAATTTCCTTTCAAACATGAGGAAGCTAAATGTCTAAAATGAAGGATATGGATAAATGTCATTTGTGTCAAGCCAAATTCCTACTCTATTATTAATCATAAGAATCTGTTCTTTAATTAGTTTATCATGCGCTTTGTATGGATAGAGCCATGTCTGAATGGAGCCATATATTTGGGAGTTAACAGAGTTTAAATTTGAACTACATAGAAATATTAATGACTTTTATTGTTGGATAAGTTAAACAAAATTACTGATATAATTTTAATTAACTTTTTTCATATAAAATACAAATGTTTCAATTTAAGGTTACAGGTAAGAGAGGCATGACCAGATACCACATGCAAATTCTTTCATCAATAATGACTCCTCTCAAGGAACCTGTCTTCCTTGTGTTGTATTTCAGACTTGTCATGATTTCAACATCAGCACATGGGTGGAAACTTAAGTTGTGTGAAGGTATTCACAGGTTATATTTCATACATTTACCTTCACATTGTTATAGTAAGTGTTCATTTCCAAGGAAATTAATGTCAATATGAAAATTCTGAAGAGTTTCGAGGGCTTTCCTACATTGTGATATTTGATACCTGTTTCAAATTTAGATTATATCCACTATGTTCTTGTTTGGTAGGGTGTTAAAAATAGCAGTCTTTTACACAGTTGAACAAGGGTCTTTGTGGTATGTAGGAACATCTTTTGAGTATATATTCATATACCTAGGTTCTGAGGTATATTAATTCCGAATTTTCCAGCAATCACCATACTGATTTCCAAAGTAGCTGTGCGGGTTTATACTCTCACCAGCAATGGAGGAATGTTCCCTGTGTTCCACTTCCTCACCATCATGAATTGTCACTCATGTCATTGATCTTAATAGCTAAGGATGTTCAACATTTCTTCAAGTGCTTCTCAGCCATTTCATATTTCTCTGTTGAAATTTTTTTGTTTAAATCTGTACGTCATCTTAAAATTGGATCATTTGGTTTGTTGATATCTAGATTTTTGAGATTTTTTATATATTTCTGAAATTATCCCTATGTCAGATGTAGAAGTGATAAAAAATACAAACAACAAACAACAAACAAACAAACAAAAACTTTTCCCATTCTATAGGCTTCTGTTTTGTCCTATTGATTGTGTCTTTTGCCCTGCAGAATCTTTTCAGTTTCATGAGGTCCCATTGATTAATTGTTGATCTTAGTGCCTGTGCTTTTGGTATACAGTTCAGGAAGTTGTCTCTTATGCTAATGTGTTTAAGACTATTCCCTACTTTCTCTTCTACATAGTTCAGTGTATCTGATTTTTATGTAAGAGCATCAGAGAAGTTGTATCCAGCAACAGATGGAAATAGATCAGAGACCCATAGCCAATTAATAGTCAAAGCTCAGGAAATCTTGCAGAAGAGGAGGAGGGAGGATTGTAGGAATCAGAAAGGTAAAGGATACCAGAGTCACAGGGACTCACTGAGGCATTCAGGGAGCCCATGTGGATCTAATGTAGGGCCTCTGTACATATGTTATAGTTATACATATATCTTGGTGGTTTTGTGAGACAGTTAACAGAGGGAGCAGGAGTAGGGTTCTGAAACTTTTTTTTGAATAAGGAACTATTTTCTTCTTACTGGGTTGCCTGGACCAGTAATTTGAAGGTAGGTACATAGTCTTACTAAAACTTGATATGCCATGTTTGATTGATCCTAGGGAGGCCAGCTCTTTTATTTTTTTTAATTTTTATTTTTTTAGATATTTTCTTTACTTACATTTCAAATGCTATCCCAAAAGTTCCCTATACCCTCCCCCCACCCCTGCTCCCCTACCCACCCACTCCCACTTCTTGGCCCTGGCTTTCCCCTGTGCTGGGTCATATAAAGTTTGCAAGACCAAGGGGCATCTCTTCCCAATGATGGCCGATTAGGCCATCTTCTGCTACATATGCAGCTAGAGACTCGAGCTCAGGGGGTACTGGTTAGTTCATATTGTTGTTCCACCTACAGGGTTGCAGCCCCCTTCAGCTCCTTGGGTACTTTCTCTAGCTCCTCCATTGGGGGCCCTGTGTTCCATCCAATAGCTGACTGTGAGCATCCACTTCTGTGTTTTCCAGGCACTGGCATAGCCTCACAAGAGGCCGCTATATCAGGGTCCCTTCAGCAGAATCTTGTTGGCACCCAGATACTATTGCACAGGCCTGCTCTTTTCTAAAGGGAAATTGAGGAGGAGTGGACAGGGAAGGGGGTAGGTAAGGGATTGGGGACTGGGAGAACCGGAAGAAGTAGAAAATGCAATCGGGATGCAATGTATAAGAGAATAAATTAATTTTAAAAATAGTTGTGGGACTGGTAATATATTAAGTTGATAAAACGCGTGGTTAGCATGAATCCCTGGGTCTGATACTCAGTATCACATACACAGCTGTGAGACTTGCTAATCCCAGTGCTCAGGAGTTAGACCAGGTTATCCTCATCGTCATCTACAAAGACATTCCAGGATGGAAACCACTTGTCTCAAAAACAAAGTGAAAGGCAAAAACAAACCTTACCATATTTTCTTCAGATACTCAACCTCTGATTGCCCACTTACTTATTTTATATGTATTAATACGATTTATCTATACTTGTATATAGAATATTTATATAATAAATACAATATTATAATTAATAAACCTAATTATATGTACATATATACATATCAGTTCTGTCCAATTGTTCGATTGTTAGTTTGTCGTGGAAATAGATTCAGTGCTTACCATTGCTGTCAGTATCACATTTTATTTTTGATGGTTTTATCTTGAATGATTTAGTTGACTGGACTTTATTTTTTTTTTATTTTATACATTTTTGAGATTATAATTACATCCTGTCTCCCTTCCCTTCCATTCCTTTTTTCAAACCCTCTGATATATTCACCTTGCTCTCTTATTACCTTGCGGCCTCTTTCTTTGTAACTGTATGTGTGAGAATGTGTGTGTGCATCCATGAATGCATTAATGCATGTATGTGTGTGTTTATATGTGTGTGTATTCTGTCTCTGTCTCTCTCTCTGTGTGTGTGAGTGTGTGTTTGTGTGTGTGTGTGAATTTACACCTGTGTATTCCTAAATACATAAAGGCAGCCTGTCCATTCCAATTAATGTTATTTTTGTGTGATGTTTCCAGAGCTGACCATTTGGTGTTGCATAACCATTTTCTGTGCTCTTCCCTGGGGAAGACTTAGTTACCTCTAGTTCTTGCTCTAGGATGGAGGCTTTCAGAGCTTTCCCCATTCTGTGTTAGCTCATCTTCTGGAGTTCTCCTTGATAGCTTGCTGTGAGATTGTGTCACTTATAGAAACCCATGAAGTCTCACCCAAACTGCATATGGTTTTTCAGTCAACTCACTCTTCCTGATTCAGAATCGAGAACATTTATCATTTACGACCTATCAGATTCCTAAAATAATTCATAACTTTCACTCAATATACTTTTCAAGTAGCATTTAATCAGAAGTCCAAACATTATTGTACTATTAAATTACTGTTGTTTGGTCTTTACTACAGAGTTGGGTCTGTGGGTACAGGCACTTGCTACCAAACTGCATGACCTAAGTTAAATCATCTGAATCAAACTATTAGGAGGAACAAAGCAACCTCTGAAAGTATCTATCTTACCTTCATGTGTTCACTGCAGCGTGCATGCATGCATCTACACAGACACAAAAGACAAATAAATAAGTAAATGTAAATAAGTCGTCATGCTTAAAAATACTATGCATATACTATTTTGTTTTACGTGCAGAATACATCTAGATCATGTGGCAATGACAGGTAATGACATAAGCAGATAGTAAGTCCTAGGGAGCAGGCCAGTGGAATTGCCTATTTGCTAATTGTAAAAATAATTTAAGTCCAATTTTTCCTTTCCCAGTCCTGGCTCCCAAAGTGACGACTCTGAAACTAATTTTTTATTATTAAATGCCTAGGCCAAAAGCTTTGGCTCATTTCCCGACTAGCTCGTAAGTTATTTAACCCATTTAAAGTTGTTCTGTGTCTACTATTTGGTTAATTACCTTTCCTTCAGTCCTGATCAGCTTCTTTCTTAGTATCTTCCTCAGCATCTCTCTCAGCATCTTCCTGAGTTCCTCTGCCTGCTGGTTTATGTCTGTCTCCTGGGTCTAATTTCTCCCTGCATCTCTTTTTATTCTTATGCAATCTCCCAGAATCCTCTCTCTTCCTGCCAATGTCCCCCCTCCTATTTCCTTCCTCAGCTCATTGGCTGTTGGGTTTTTTTTTATTGACCAGTGGTGATCATAAGAGATTCTCTCTACAAATAACAGTTACTGTGCTGTGCCTTTATGTCTGCTTTTGCCAAACCTTCTAAATGGATATCATTTATGATAAGAGATTACATTGGACGTGTTATGATTAAATCTCTCTATAAACTTCTAAAGCTTTACTAATAATATCCTGTGAGTTCTGAATGAAGGTCCCTGGTTAATCCATAGTTAGAAAGGTTTGCATACGATTTTTGCTCATACTACATGATATCTACAACATTCTTTTATTTAACTGTGCTATTGCCATTCTTATGTTTTTGAATTTGCGTATTAATAATTACATGTTAATTTTCAAAGTACCTATTAAAAGAATTTCCAGGGTTATGTCCTTCAATTTCGAGTTTTTTGCCCCATAGAATTTTCTCAAGGAAATAAAAGTAAGCTCTTTATAACTTTCTCTTAGATATGATAACTATTGTGTATAAATGATAAAAATAATAATGTTTTATGCTTCTCTTGGGACATCCCGAGCCTCCCTATTTGACAACTGAGGCAATGTGAGCTTTGTTTCTTGCTGACTTGATGAAGTAGATAAGGCAATAGACAAAGTTAAGTGTCACTGCTACATATACCTGGAGAACATGCTGTTCCTAACTTAAGCATGAGGATAATTCTTTGAATGAGAGGTGGAATGATTCACTGAAGAGTTAAGTAGTGACCCATGACATATTTTACATCTTCATCTTCAAGCTCTCTGGAATCTATATCTGTTAGAAAGTGAAAATTTCCATGTTTGAATTCATTAGAAGATCGGACATACGGCTATTGACTTTTATCATCATCAATAATCACAGTAGTCCTTGTGTCTCCTCTAATGTTTTTGATAACTGCATTATGTATTTTGGCTTTAAGAAAGAAAATAACTCATTATTCCTTCTCAAACACAATTTCTTCTTTTGAAAATAAAGCTATTTATTTTTCCTGTATCAATCTCTCCCCTCAATACAACGAAGAATGTAAAGGTTTTCAATCATTCCAGAGTACCACCATAAATTTGAATATGGTTTGATGGAGGTTGTTATCAAAGTTGTTTGCTTCTTTATGTAAGTTCTTGTCCTATACCTGAGGGCTTGTATATCAAGCCTTACTTAAAAGGTATATCATTTTATGAGTTAAAATTATATGGACACGATTTTATATTTCATCAGAAATAACAGAGCTTGCATTCTCAGATTGAGTTTCTTAAGTCCTAAATGTAGATCAGTTTTTGAGTGTTGTAATGCATATGTACACATCTTTCTCAAACTGTATGTTTGATGTCCTAGAGGCAGCACCAGAGAACACATGTGATTCTAAATGATGAACTTCATGATGTCCATTACTTCCTTGTAATAATGGTTTGGCAATAGTGTATGCAGAGAAGTTCATCCACCTAAGAACATCCTGTACTCCTCTACTCCATGTAGAGCAATGGACCACCCCTGAGATCTAGTCATATTATTTCCATTTTTAATGGAATTCACTATTATTTCCATGTCATCTACAGGGTACCGGGCTGTATGGAAATTTACAACTAACTACAGACAGGCCCTCCAACTGGAATTGTTTTGTTTCTCTATATTCCCAGCTGATGTCCTGAATCTAGATTAATGACCCTCTTCTTAATAGTACAAAGAAAAACAAAATTCACATGATCACATGAGCAGAGTTTTCAAACTTGATTCCAGAAAGGATGCTTCTTTATTAACCCGCTTCAAGAAACATCAAAACCAGGGCTACCGGTTAAGTATATGTATTGCTTTTATAAGGCACTTGAGTTTGGTTCCTAGCACCGACATATATCTCCAACTCTAGGGCACTTGATTCCTCCTACCAACATAAGTACTTGAATTCATATGCACAAACCTGTATACAGACACATATATAATTAAAGATTAAAATTAAATCATTATTAAACATCATAATGTACATCATGACTAAAATTGGTCACTAAACTGAACTATGCTGTTGAAGGTTTATGGTGAAGCAAGGCTGAAAAAAATGGAATGTAGGAAGTCTGTGGCACAGCTTCCAGATGAGTGATAGTAATACAAGGAAGTAACAATTGAATAAACTCTAAAAAGTATAGAAACTACATGGTTAGTGATAAATGAAACAAATTAAGGTGTTAAAATGAAAATATTCAAGTAACTTTCTATACAGCAATCATGTATACTAATCCACACTGCATATTATTTAACAACCACTAAAATAATATTAAATAACTATGAAAAAAGTGAACAACCCTTTAAAATACAGAGCAAAAGTTTTCTTTACAGATTTGAATACAAATATAGCTCTATATGATGAAAGTCATATATAAGAGTAACTAAGAGAAAAGCAAAAGTCTTCTGTAGCTTGTTGGTGACTTTTCTATCTTCTGTAGCTTGTTGGTGACTTTTCTATCTTCTGTAGCTTGTTGGTGACTTTTCTATCTTCTGCAGCTTGTCGGTGACTTTTCTATCTTCTGCAGCTTGTTGGTGACTTTTCTATCTTGTGTACCTTGTTGGTGACTTTTCTATCTTGTGTAGCTTGTTGGTGACTTTTCTATCTTGTGTAGCTTGTTGGTGACTTTTCTATCTTGTGTAGCTTGTCGGTGACTTTTCTATCTTGTGTAGCTTGTCGGTGACTTTTCTATCTTGTGTAGCTTGTCGGTGACTTTTCTATCTTGTGTAGCCTGTCGGTGACTTTTCTATCTTGTGTAGCTTGTTGGTGACTTTTCTATCTTCTGTAGCTTGTTGGTGACTTTTCTATCTTCTCTACCTTGTTGGTGACTTTTCTATTTTCTGTAGCTTGTCGATGACTTTTCTATCTTGTGTAGCTTCTTGGTGACTTTTCTATCTTGTGTAGCTTGTTGGTGACTTTTCTATCTTCTGTAGCTTGTCGATGACTTTTCTATCTTCTCTACTTCCCCAAGGGACCACTGTCTAATTCTGAAGAATATGAAGTTTCTTGAATATGTGAATTTATTCTAACGGAATCAGAGCATTTTGTAAACTGGCAAATATTTGAGATGAATTGTGGTTGTATTTGTAAGCAAAAACAGTCTATTTCTTCCCAGGGAAAGCAGAGTGAGGAAGAAGTTACTGCATTTAATTATTATAGATGGCCAATCTGAATAGTTCAAGAAAATATTATCTCATCCTCAGTAGGACACTTTTCTGCTTGAATCACTTTAATAATTGCTTTAGGTCCAAATGTTACCTGAGTAGGCGGTCTTCACCCATTGTTACATATTCACAGTTAAATTAGATATGACTGGAAGAATGAGTCAGTCAGGAATTTTATGGAGAATTTTTAAGATTGGCAGGGATAGAGAAAGCCTCGTAAATGGACCTCTAAAGAGTTACATGGCAGCACTTTTTTATTATTTCTATACTCTGTAGGGAATATGGCTTTGAGTGTGTTTATGCTTGCGTTTATATGTGTGTGTCCAATAAATATATATTTCAAAATTGGAAATATTAAACAGGACACTTTAAAATGAAAGACACTCACTATTTTGCTTACAGTTGATATATAGTTCATTGAAAGTTGATTGAAATGTACAAAGGGAGCTTTGCTGCCTACCTGGGTTTTTTTTTTAATTATTTTATTAGATATTTTCTTCATTTACATTTCAAATGCTACCCCGAATGTCCCCTATACCCTCCCCCCGCTCTCCTGCTCACCCACTCCTACTTTTTGGCCCTGGGTTTTCTGAATGCATTTGCAATTCCATTGCATGTCAAGTACCCTGTGATGTCATTTGGCAGTGGAAAGCACACAGGGGATTTAGGTAGAGGCCTACAGAGTCAGCCTGAAAGAAGGTTTTAGCTGCATTGGTACTGCAATTCATCTTGGTCACTGGTTTTAAAAGCACATACTTGAGAGAAAACCATTGTCTTTAGAAAAAACAAGAGATAATATGCAGCCCACATGGCTCACAAATGTGTGACTCCAAAAGAGAGACATCATAGTAGTTGAACATGGCATTTCAGATTTAAAGTATATTTCATTGTATATCTAGGCTCAGTGACCATGGACTTGAAATGGTATCCACGATGCAGAATTGCTTATTAAGAGGAACAGAGTACCCTATTGCTTTATGCTTGTAGTAACTTGGAGTTTAAGGCTGAGGCTCAGTGATCTTAATTGTAACACCATTTTCCCGAGTGAAGCCAATTAATATGAATTGTCATTTACCCATGAGAAATAAGTGACTCTCACCTATTAGTTCAGCAGCTGCTGTTCCTGAAAAATAAAAGAAGGCTGTATTCACTCTAATTTTCTCACCAAGAAAATGTCCATGTAAGGAGAATCCAAGCCTTCAACCCAGCAACGACTTCTCAGAGAAACATGTAACAAATAGGTAGAAAGAGAAACTTTCTAAAACTTGAGATCAGACAAGTCAGGACAACATGAAGACGCAAGGATATAAGAGAGAGAAGACAGAAACTAAAATGATTGACTTCACATACATTTTGTCCTGACTGAGAAAGGAAATGAAAATGTTAACGAAGAAAAAAAAAATCTTATTTTTATATAAGATTATCATTATTGGTCCTGGCACTTTAAGATCTCTGAAGAGTGCAGAAGTGTGGCAGGTTTACAGCAATTGCTTAAACATGTTACAGGCTCAGAGGTATTATAACCTCAACATCGCATTTCGTGAAAGCCTTGCTCTTTTCAGAGCTGAGTGTCTTTAAAATGCCTTTCATGGCTACACATAAAAATGTTCGTTTGTGATTTCGACTGCATAAGAAATGTCCACTGTGTCAGTGAAAATATTCTGTCCTTTGAGAACTCTAAAGGACTGTGCAGGTCCATGGACTTATCTTCTGATTTAGAAACTGCTGGGTGTTGAAGATTTAAAATCTCTTTGCAGAAGAAATGCATGGTCTAGTGCTGCTGTTCTCAACCTGTGAGTAGCAACCATCAGAAAGCATATTTCCTGTGGTCTTAGGAACTGAGAAACCATTCAGTAGTAAAATTACCATTATGAAGTATCAACAAAAATAAATTTATGATTAGAGATGTTGATTGTTGTGATCCAAGGGTTGAAAATCACTGGTCTAGCACAATATATGGGAATATAGATATTAAAATGTCTTTGAAAAAAAAGCCGGGCGTGGTGGCGCAAGCCTTTCATCCCAGCACTCGGGAGGCAGAGGCAGGCAGATTTCTGAGTTCGAGGCCAGCTTGGTCTACAAAGTGAGTTCCAGGACAGCCAAGGCTACACAGAGAAACCCTGTCTCAAAAAACCAAAAAAAAAAACCCAAAAAATTGAGAAATAAAAATATATGCCATGTCATAGGAAAGCAAACTATTTGTTAATTTGATATACTCTTGAAAATGTTACTTAAATGCTGGCCCAGTTCCAGAGACACTCATATACAGTGTGAGTTACTGGGCTCATTACTATGAAAATACTTCACCAAACCCTCTTAAGGTCGGTGGCATTTAATTTACCTCACAGTTCAAGAAACAATTTACCATGGTGGAAGATGCATGTGGCAGCTGGTCACATTGCATTTGTAGTTTGGTAGCCAGGAAAGTGTAAACTTACCTTTATTCTGCTTTCTTGTTATACAGTCTCTCAGGCAGTGATGCTGACAGTTACAGTGTGGTGTCTGAACTCAGTCTAATCTCCTACAGACACACCTAGAGACAAACTTGATCTTGATATCTTGAGGCTGTCCTGGAGGCTTGTTGAGTCTTGTGATGCTAGATCTTATCCAGTTGAAAGCAAGGTTAACCTTCACATATACTTTACACACTCGCTCCAGTTACTCCCATGTGAGATGCTATCCACATTCATGCTTCTGTAAACTAAAGATAAAGTTACTGTACTGCTGATCCTTGTGTATCACAGGAGAAAGACAATGGCTGTACCCATGTCTCCAGGTCCACTGGATACAATGTTCCAAGTTCCTACACTTTGCTGCTTTGTGTTCTTCTCTGGTATCATCATAGTCTTTTTTCACACCAGAAAGTATATAAATATATTTTCTTATATCTCTAATATGTTTCAATTTGAGGATTTTATATACATGAGATTATTAGATAGATACCTAATATTTACAAAATAAATGCAGAATCATCAACCTTGGTAGTTCAGTTGA
The DNA here is from genome assembly GCF_900095145.1 of Mus pahari. Taxonomy (NCBI): domain Eukaryota; kingdom Metazoa; phylum Chordata; class Mammalia; order Rodentia; family Muridae; genus Mus; species Mus pahari. The sequence continues at coordinate 19,099,739 of NC_034593.1, read as the reverse complement.
GATTCTTAAAGTCTGGGTGGTTACATACATTCATCATGAGCATGAAAAGTCCTTTTCCATACTCCATAGAGTATTTCTAAGCATAACTAAATGTCTAGTTCAGTTCAAGCCCCTACCATTCTTTGCAATTATTAGAGTTCAAATGGAATAGATTTAACATGACCATGAGTGGAGAAGTAAAGAATTTTCCGGTCTGAAACTCAAATTTACATTGCAAAGACCTGGGTCCACATGCATATTCTTATATACAACTGGGTTTTACTGTAAACAGAATCCTAAGAAACTTAGTAACTGAACCAAGTTATCTATTTCCTTGGTGTTAAATTTTTTCAGGACTACTACTTTCTGTTATTTCACAGGGACATATTGTCAAAATGTTGTCATAGCATCCTGCCCAGGATTGTGCACCTCAGACAGTTTGACTATTAAATCCAAAAAGGAATCACAACAAATAAAAAGAAAATGAAATAAACATATTTACTCATATGAACTTTAAACAAGGAAAAATTCTAAATGTGAAGACATTTATGAATAAAAGAGATAAAATAACTTAGAATAGTAATTGTTTTTTAAATGTAATGTTTCATAATATGCAAATTTTATTCGATTAAATAGATTATTGGTGCAGATCTGAAAATGCTTCTATAGTGAGAATGATAATAGTAACTTGTGACTAAAAGCGGTTGTAGGAATAATTTACTGACTTGGGTATTAGCACTTAAGGATCGAACTTACAGCATTGAGAAATATTTTTCATTATATTTTATATAAGGCTGATGAAATAGTTAGATCTTACAAGCATGAGGATCTGAGTTCAAATTTTCAGCACTTATCTAAAAGTGGCACGCAGCAATGCACATCTGTATATCTAATTTTGAAGAAGTAGATAGAGGTAGAGCCCTGAAGATCCTTGATTACATTAGCCAGTCTTTGTTCTCCATGAGTCTGACTGAAAGTGGATCAAAGGTACCTGCAGCAGAGTCATGCCATAATTAGGTAATAACAGTTAAGGAATGAGAAGAACTATAGCTACTATAATATAACATTGAGCAAACTCAGTAATTAAGTTTGCATGCAATATCAAAGTGTAGTAATGTTATCTTAGTAGTAACTTTATTGCTTAATTTCAATTTTTTAGTACCTAGTAAGAATAGGGGCTTTACTTATTAAACAAATAACATTACCTTAATGAATAGAAACCCTAAAGAAACTCTGAGGACAATTTTATAAATTATAATAGAGGCACTGCTAACACTTGCTTGCAGAACACAAATTTTCATTGACTATTGGCTACTACATATTAACATATTCAAAAGTAGATAACTATTTAAGTTTAATAATATGCAAGTGAAGAGAATTTTTAATTGTATGCTTTAATGAAACTCCCCTGCTGTGAATATTAGTGGATATTTCAATATATACATATTAAATGCTATTTAAAGCAAAATATTAAAATAACTTTAAGTAATACATTGAAACTCAGGTTTTTAGGAATTTATATTATTTCTGGTGTGTCTGAAGACAGCTACAGTGTACTCACATACATAATAAGATAAATAAAAATCTTAAAAAACAAAAAATCAAATGGAAACAAAGAATTGATATTATAAAGATCTCTCTAGCAATAATTTAAGATGCTATCATTGTAATATTTACTTCTTTAACATTCAAAAATATCTTTTCTCCTGTGACTATTTGCAAAAGATTGTGTTTATATATGTCTTCATTTGTAGAATGACCAATTTTAGAGGACGGGCAAAACAAAGCATAACTGGTAGAAAAAATCCATAATTACAAATTGCTATTAATCAGTTAAATTAAGAATGAATAAGCTCCTTCCTGTATTTATTATTATTATTATTATTAGTAGTAGTAGTAGTAGTAGTAGTAGCAGTAGTATTAGCTGACATTAACCCCACTTATGGATGTAATGGCAGTATTTCAAGACTTGGAGTCATGTGTAAATGCCAGAAAGCATTCTGCTCTCTTAACACTAAAATCCTATAGTTGAGACCCACGGGCCACCATAGTTGAGATCCACAGCCAAGTTCAGCCAGGTGCTTTACTCGTTCAGTAACCTCACTGAAGATCTTGATGTGAGTTTGTTTGGTGACTGATTTTGATTTTTTAGCAAACTTATTCATATAGTATTTTTTATTGTCATAGTCATCTTGACAGGCCATTTTTTTAATAAAAATTTGAGAAACCATATGAAAATTAAAGGATGAAGCAAACTTTAGGTACTTAGTTAGCTGTTAAGCACAAGGTTATGAGGTGTGAGAAGTAGAATGTGATTGTCATAGACAAATGATTCGTTCTGAGCAAAGTGTAAAAGTTTTATTAAACTCCTAGAGTAACAAATTGCTATACCATTTACAAAACAATGAATGCCATTTACAAAACAATTCTGAGTAATCAACATTAATGTTTGGTCAATAGTATAGGTGATAAATGAATAGACTCAGTATTCTAAAATGCGATGTGATTATTAATAATCCTTTCTTCAGTATAGTAGAGACAGTTTTAAACTAGTAACTTTCAAAATTCTTTTCAATGATAAAAGCAGTATTGATAGAGTTATGATGGCATAGCAGCACAAAGAGAACAAGTGAGCTAATGTGTGTTATCACAATGCATAGCTTTGGAAATATAAGGTATCCTAGTATGACTATCTAGCAGTTTCTGTAGTGGCCCTATGCATTCTTTCTAACAATGATCTGATCTAAGAAAGTCATTTAGAGTACTGACTAGTTCTGAGCTGTGTGATTGACAAATAACAGTCAGGGAACCAGGTCTAGTGCCGGAGCTCTTTCTAAGTGCAACCCGTGTGTTACATAAAATTCTGAAGTGACACCAGGGCCAAGAAGGGGGAGTGGGTGTGTAGGGGAGCGTGGGGGGAGGGTATAGGGGACTTTGGGGATCACATTTAAAATGTAAATGAAGGAATTACATTATAAAAATTGGAAAAAAAAAAGAGAGATTCTCAAAGTGACAATACTGTGCTTTGCTGAGGATAGAATTTTTACTTTTGCACAAGATGTCTGGAGATACATTGATAACATTAATATGCATATAATATTTGACTCTGTAGTTTTTTTGTGATACCTGAGGGAATTTTTAATTTTAAATTTCTAATGTGTGTCAGGTGTAGTGGTGCATGCCTTTAATCCCAGCACTCGGGAGGCAGAGGCTGGCGGATTTCTGAGTTCGAGGCCAGCCTGGTCTACAAAGTGAGTTCCAGGACAGCCAGGGCTATACAGAGAAAACCTGTCTCGAAAAACCAAAGGAAAAAAAATTCTAATGTGACTTACAAGTTTCATATGTTAGACCCAAATAAAAATGTGTTTGTGAATGAGGAATGTAAAATATGTGTCATAATAGGCCTTTGAACTACAATCTCACAATTCTGTGACTTGAAGAAGGTAAGACACATTGTTTAAAGACTGAAAGGCATATATATACATATATATATATATATACATATATATATATATATATATATATATATATATATATATATATATATATATATATGTATATATATTCCAGCCTCTGAACACTACTCCAGGGAACTTTGACAAAAAGCTACTGGTTGTATAATGTCCTAATGAAAGACCATCCCTAATTCTTGTTGTCTTCTTATTTTGTCTTTTCTCCCAGTATCTAGTGACATTCTTAAAGAACAGTGAATAAGAAATCCAGAGGATTAGCAAGTCCACAATCAAACAGAATGTTGAACCATGTTGTCTGGAATGGTCTGACACAAGCCCACATCTTGTTGTGATCCTCTAAAACTTTAGAAAATAGATGTCTGAGAATCAGTTTCTGGTTTCAGCAAGTGAGGAATGATAAATTGAATTAATTGCATTAATAATTTTGGGTATATAAAAGTGTCATCTGCAGTGTTCACTGGATAAGCTTTTTATTGTGCAAACATATTTTATGGGTTTTTCTAATTTCCCTGGCCATTGAACTTCATTTTTTTTCCTTTGAGATGTTAAATACCTTTATGTCAGTTCTCTTATTTCGGCAATTTTTCAAGCTTCTAACACTCATGTTTGTAAAAAGCCATTTATCGATTAGCAAGGTGCCTTTAAAATTCACCTTTGTTCTTGTACTTGAATCACACAGCAATAATTACATTTATTGAGTTGCTGTTATGAATTAGCTCCATTGCATGCATCACTGTATTCAATCTTTACAACAATTTTGTAATACATATTAATATCTACATTCAATAAATGAGGAAATAGATGGTCACAGGAGTTAGGTGCTTGATGATATTTTCATATAACACCCTGTTGGATCTTAATGTTGATTAATATCCAAACCAAATTGGGCCCAAACCATGTAGATACCACAGTGGTGTAGTCCTCACTTTCTTTACTGCAATTCTAAGTAAATAGAAAGGCATATAGAATACATTTAGAATGTGTATTTTGATAAAATTGTTTTGTTTTACATTGCTACACTTTGAAAATCTTTCAGTGAACAAATTCAAAGAATTACTACCTCCCAGTGTGTTCTCCACAGCATGAGGAGAACCAAGAACCTTTCTTTATGGCTGTTGTTGAAAATAAAGATTGTGAATTTGGTTGGAAATAATCTGAACAGCTTTAAAATATTCAGCAAGTGAAGGGACTGGATAGTTAACTTGCTGAAATGTAAAATTTCTACAATATACCTTCCATAACTGTAAAACTTTAAAAACCTATGTAATTCCAGTCCATGTAATCTAATTGGTCAATGATTCAGAACTCAGACTTTAAACATCAATTTTTTTCTAGGGTACTTAGTGTCACCTTTTTTTTTTTTTTTTTTGAAATTGGATATTTTATTAATTTACGATTCAAATGTTATCCCATTTCCCAATACCCCCCCTCTCAGAAATCCCTTTTCCCATCCCCATTCCTCCTGCTTCTATGAGGGTTTGCCCCACCCACCCACATATTCCATCTTCCCTGCCCTCACATTCCCCTACACTGGGGCATGGAGCCTTCACAGAACCAAAAGCCTCTTCTCCCATTGATGCCCAACAATGCCATCCTTTGCTACATATGAGGCTGAAGCCTTGAGTCCCTCCTTGTGTACTCCTTTGTTGGTGGTTTAGACCCTGGGAGCTCTGGTTGGTTGATATTGTTGATCTTCCTATGGTGTTGCAAATCCTTTCAGTTTCTTCAGTCCTTTCTCTATCTCCTCCATTGTGGATCCTGTGATCAGTTCAATGGTTGGCTGCAATCATCCACCTCTGTAATTGTCAGGCTCTGGCAGAGCTTCTTAGGAGACAGCTGTCAGGCTGCTGTCAGCCTCCACTTCTTGGCATCCACAGTAGTGTCTGGGTTTGGTAATTGTGTATGGGATGAATCCCAAGGTGGGACAGTCTCTGGGTGACCTTTCCTTCAGTCTCTGCTCTATACTTTACTTCCATATTTGTTCCTGTGAGTATTTTGTTCTCCTTCTAAGAAGGACCAAAACATCCACATTTTGGTCTTCCTTTTTATTGAACTTCATGTGTTCAGTGAATTATATCCTGGTTATTTGGAGCTTTTGGGCAAGAATCACTTATTAGTGAGTAAATATCATGTGTCTTCCTTTGAGATTGGGTTACCCCACTCAGGATGATATTTGCTGGTTCCATCCATTTGGCTACGAATTTCATGAAATCATCATTTTCAATAGCTGAGCAGTACTCCATTGTGTACATTTTCTGTATCCATTTCTCTGTTAAAGGACAGCTGGGCTCTTTCCAGCTCCTGGCTATTATAAATATGGCTTCTATGAACACAGTGGAGCATGTGTCCTTATTATATGTTGGAGCATCCTTTGTGTATATGCTCAGGAGTGGTATAGCTAGTTCCACAGGTAATACTATGTCCAATGTTTTGAGGAACTGCCAGACTGATTTCCAGAGGGGTTGCACCAGCTTGCATTCCCACCAGGGATGGAGGAGTGTTCCTCTTAATCCACATCCTAGCCAGCGTCTGCTGTCACCTGAGTTTTTGATTTTAGCCATTCTGACTGGTGCAGCGTGGAATCTCAGGGTTGTTTTGACTTGCATTTCCCTGATGACTAAGGGTGTTGAACATTTCTTTAAGTGCTTCTCAGCCATTAGATAGTCTTCAGTTGAAAATTCTTTCTTTAGCTCTGTTTTGAATAACAAATTTATATTTGTTTTCTAAATATCTAGAACTGTTCCACATGGTAATAAAAGCACTGGAAACACTAGTTTCCCTTTCTTCTCTTCATGTAAACTGAATGCTTCAAGCAGTACCCTGCTACTCTAAGCTTTGTTTTCTAGTAGGCTCACATTTCTGCAGTGTCTCTTATGGATTGCAGAGAAGATGCTTCAAGTTGGGGGTTAAGCCAGTGGCATAAAAAGACATTTTCTTTCTTCCTGTGTGCTCTGCAGCAATATTTCAGCATTCTGCTTTATGCTGTCTAAAGAAAGAGACAGGAAGAGGAAAAGACTGTCCCTAATGACCCCACATAAGAGTGTCACCCAATGTCCTGATTTATGCTGTGGGTCCCTCCTGCTCACACAGCTACCATTTCAATGTAGAGCAGCTATGCTCATCTCAGGAAACTGTTCCTATTCTAAGGAGGAAAAGTGACATCATTGACCAAATGGGATATTGTCTTGGGAAATTTACTGCAGTTGTTGATCAATAAGTTGTGGGCACAAAATGATGAGCAAGATTTAAAGGTATGTGAAATAGAGACAATCCCTTAAAATGTATGCATGCATTCAGTCAGCAGTGTCTCTCTGTCATCAGGCCTGCATTGTACTAGATTTGATATCACAGAGCAAAGTGATCCCAACTTCCGAAGACAAAAAATGCATACAAGATACCTTTAAAATTTCAAATTATGGCTTCAAAACAACAGTTTGGGGGCTTCAAATTTAAATTTTCCTAATAAAATACACAAAATAATTAAATCAGAAATAAATACTTAAGATTCAACAGAATGACAGGATACTGAAAAATCTAGTATAATGTAGATTAAGAATACATGCTGAAATCATTTATAGACTAGTAGGATCTAGGCAGGTGTAGCCATCAACTCATTCTGATTTTTGCTTCAGTGTTTAATTTCCTTTAAGCCAAACTGAAAATGAATAAACTAGCTGTATTTCTGTGTGTACCTCCCTCATCCCATAAATGAAAGGAGACTCATTTTTGAGATATCTACACTCAAAGGGATAAAATAAAAACATAGAGGCAAATTACCAAAAGGAAAGTATTATCATGTTATATGAACTTCAGATATTAGATATCTTGTTGATATTGTCATTCTCAAACAGATAAAACAGCCTTTAAATAAAAGATAACTAGAGAAAAATGTGTGCTAAGGAGTTTCCCTGGCTATGGGAAATTAATTCTTGGCATTTTGATTCAAATATTTTGTCCTTTGTGCTTATCAGAAACTAAAATAATGTGTTTAAAGTACATTGGTTTACATTGTATTTCTATTAAATTTTAGATATGTAAAAGTAAGTTGTGGACAACTTATGCATGAAATCATGTGCATACTATGTTTGGAATTAATAATTCAATTAAAAATTTTGCTTAGTAAGTATATAAGCATATGCAAAATATAAACTATTTATAAGCTTTTTCCTATTCTACTCCCTCCACATTCTACATTTACTATAGTATGAATGATTATGTAATAATCACATTAATTTTACAAACATATTAAATTATATATATATTTATGAAGTAGTATGCATTATTTACTGCACTACAATGTTGCATATGTTGTCTATTTTCTAAAGTCCTAATTGTTATGTACATGATGTAAACATTTTGTAGGAAGATGTATTTGTACCAATTATTTAACTACATTTAATACACAACATTCTATCATAGTCCTCTAGCTTAGGGAAAGTGTCTGATACCATAAAAACAAATAAATTGAGTAATAGAACCATGTACCAATTTCACAAATATATAAAAATCAACAGAGTTATTTGTCTCAAAGTTCTCTTATTGATTTAAAGATAACTCAAATCACATATTCATGAATAAACAATAAGTTGTGGTGCAAAATATACTTACCCATTAGAGTGGTTGTGTTCTTAGTTCTTAAACTTATAAAATCATAAACTTTTTTGACTTCTATCACAGAAAACATTTCTAATAACTTTTAAATTGCATAGTATACATGAAGATGTACCGCAAACATTGCAGAAAATCTTTAATGTAAAATATTTGTGGAGTGATACAAGACTATTGTGTATAGGCTGGAGTTGTTCATTTTAGTCAGCCTCTTGAAAACCCACTTAGGGCAACAGTCATTATGAATGAATTGTACAGATGCTCCAAGGCCTGACACTTTCCTATGCTTTCTATTTACACTGTAATGATGCTTCTGTGGAGTTAAAGAAGAAATAAGTTCTGATATGAGATGAGGGTAAAGATCCCCCCAGGAGTCTTCATAGTGTCTGTATTACAATTAGGACCTGGGAATTCTGGCTTTTAGCAGGCTCTTTGGTTGTTGTCTCTGAAATTTTCATCCTTACCATGGCTTTCTTTATTATCCCATGTCACCAATCCTACCTATCCTACCCTAAAACCAGGAATGAGGATAGCAAGATAGCAGTTGGCACCTCTGCAAGGAAAGCAGGAGAACCTACTAAGTTAATAGTCCCAGCACACCTGTGAAAGTCAGCTTGGTGGTAAGCAAATATAATGCAAGCCAGAACTCTTATTACCACGAGATACAAAAGGAACAGGATACACATGGAAGCTGGCACCGTCTAACCAACAAAAGACTCAGGCTTAAGGTAGAAGATGGGGACTACTGACATGTACGGTTGTCTTCTATTCCGGTCTCCCACGCACGCACGCATGCACGCACGTTCAAATCCACAACACACAACTCAAAACACAACCATACACAGACTAAAACCCAAATACAACAAACCAGCAATTCAGGTAGAACAAGCCGTTTAATTCTTCAGTAGTAGGCCCTTCCAGTGGGCTTCTGGGGCGGTCAACCATGTAATCAGTAACCGTGATATTAGATTTCATGCTCAGGCCTTAATGAGCAGTTTCGACACTGCTGCTGCTTGACTTCCTTGTGTTTGCCGTGCTTGCGTCACCTAATTTGACGTGCTTGTGGTGAGATCTAGAGATGCCTGTAAAACTCCAATTCCTGGGATAATTGGACACTTTTTCTACAACACACACTTGCAGTTTTACGTAGAGTGATTTTTTTCAATTATACATACACCAGGGTTTCCAACAAGATCCTTTCAGACTTTCAATAGGAACTTTTCTGTTTTCCCACTCCTTCCATCAAAACGCTCTCAAATTGTAGACTTCGCATTGCAATTTTGTGGTTGGAGCTACTTTTCAGCATCTGTTTGTGGTAATTTTCACAGTAATGTTTGAAAGTATACTTGTTGAAGGAACGAAACGCCTCTCAGTCTAGGGACATGTGCTGAGCTGTGTGGAGTTATCACCCTCGTTGTCTGGATAGGTGCAATTAGTACAGTTTCTTTTAGCAAGTCAAATCCTACATCTTAAATTAGACCACCTGACTAAACAAATAACTTAAATAATTTTTAAAATATTCAAGTAGAATGGCATAATATCTCTTAAAATAGGGTCTAGTATCCAGGAGATATTTTGGGACCTATCCTTTGAGGAATAAACTATTATGGTCTCAGATTTGTAATCATTAAACTTAGTAATGTTAATATTAAAGACTTCATAGGTGGTAGTATACTTATTGGTAGCTATTATCTTGGTCTCTCTCTCTCTCTCTCTCTTATTCATATATATATATATATATATATATATATATATATATGAAATATATATGAAAGAGGAAGCACTGGGGGATTCTAGACAAAAAAATAAATGACTTGGTACAACCCAAGATATTTTTTCTTTTTTTGAAATTGGATTTTATTGATTTACATTTCAAATATTATGCCCTTTCCTGGTTTCCTCTCCAGAAACCCCCTATCCATCCTCCCTCCCCTCCTTCTATAAGGATGCTCACCCACCCATCCACCCAACTACTCACTCCCACCCTCATACCCTGCTATTCCCCTATACTGTGGCATAGAGCCTTCACAGGACCAAGGGCCTCTCCTCCCATTCATGTCCAACAAGGCCATCCTCTGCTACATATGTGCTAGAGGTATGAGTCCCTTCATGTGTACTCTTTGGTTGATAGTTTAGTTCCTGTGAGCTCTGCGGGGTCTGGTTGGTTGATATTGTTGTCCTTCCTATGGGTTGCAAACTCCTTCAGCTCCTTCAGCCCTTTCTCTAACTCCTCCACTGGGGACCCCATGCTCAGTCCAATGGTTGACTGTGAGCATCTACCTCTGTATTTGTCAGGCACTAACAGGGCCTTTCAGGTTCCTGTCAGCAAGCACTTCTTGGCATCCACAATTTTGTCTGCGTTTGGTGTCTGTATATAAGAAGAATCCCCACCCAGATATTTATGATACTCATTTTGCAAGCCTGATTGTGAAGGAACAATACAGATTATCCCCGACACCCTTAGAAAAACTGGGGTTTCTCTTATTTTCCAGGAAACAATATTGCCACAAACATTCACAAAACATGCATTAATGGGCACTTACCTTAGGCAAAGCATTCTGTTTGGTGCAATGAAGAGAAAAATGAGCCAGGCATAGGGACAGATATGCTCCTAAAGCAGCTTTGTGCCAAAGAGGAAGGTAAGCACCAGATAACGTAATCACTGTGATAATGTAGTCAGTGATTTGATTGTTAATGTCCAAATTAAGGAAAAAATATTCAGAAGGGAAAATGCTAAGAGAAAGCATTACATTCAAAGAGTTATCACAGTACCTAAGGACATTTTCCTTAATCCACCTAGAATATCAGAAACAATGAACGTTTCTGATTTCTAGGTTACTTTTGAGGTCTTGTTTTTAAAGATTAAAATTTGTCATAGTGATTAGTGATTACAACCCCTCCCCCCCACACACATACCAAATGCACTTCCTCTGAATTTGTAATCCACTGTACTATTTTTGTAGCAAAGGGAACTGTGGAGACTATCATTATAAATATCATGAGTTTCAATTATTTCTATTAAAAGTTAGATTAGTTTTATGTTTAAAAATAATGGATTTGAAATGTCAAATGGTAAATTTTTTGCTGCCTACCTTGAGACAACTGGCCGGAATAAATTAAAAAGCCTTAATACATAAAAAATAAAATAAAATTAATAAACATGAAAATATCTTAGGTATTAAAGATGGCTCAGCAGTTAAGAGCACTGATTGCTCTTCCAGAGGTCATGAGTTCAAATCCCAACAACCACATGGNGGCTNACANCCATCCATAATGAGATCTGATGCCCTCTTCTGGGGTGTCTGAAGACAGCTACAGTGTACTCATATACATAAAATAAATAAATCTTTTTTAAAAAAACAGAAAAAGCATATATTTGTTGAGGCATTCAGGTTTCTGCAACCTATGGGCAGGCTAAGAAGGAGAAGTAGAACATACAGTGTAAATCAGGAACATGCTTCTTGTGGTTGGAACTTGGGCACAGAAATTCAAGACACTGTTCATGTCAGTCTTTGTGGAGGAAGAATTTTGAGGAGGAAGCTACACATGTTTGGGGTTTGCATCCTGGGTTGTTGTTGCAGATCATACGGCAGTGTTCTATGTCTTTTTTTTTTTTTTTAAAGTTTTAACTGTATGCACATGTCTGTGTGTGAGTATATGCACGTGGAGGCCAGAGGAATTGAATCCACTTGGAGATGGAATTACAGACAATTCTGAGCCAAACCTGAATCACCTGCAAAAGCAATACCCACTTGAAACTGTTGAGTCATATCACTAGACCACTTAGGTCTATTTTAATAACTGTCTAGGCATTCTTTATTTGTATATTCTGTCTCTCACTACAGATGAATGGCTTTGACCTACCCATATGTGCATATAAATGAAGCTGATTTCATACTCATTTTCTCAGAAATGTTACAATATCCCTAGAAACATGTACTCATGGGCACCAGACGAAAAATGACATGAAAAGGTCATTGGCTATGATTGCATCATGTCAGCTGGATCAAGGAAAAGCCAACCACATGAAGAGCAGTGAATTCTATAAATAGTTGTAGTGTGACCACCATGACCGTGCTAAAAGAGAACAAAGTAATAATTCTTAATTACAATTTTCTTGAAACCTCTCTGCATATCTTACATTTTCCCCTAAAATATAGTTAATGGCCTTATAACTGAGTTACCTTTTCTATTTAGGTTACATTAGGAGCTCAATTTTCCTGTTGTTTTCTGTAAAACATAATGAGTTTAAAATTTCTTCTCTGTTTCTACTCTTAGATGCTAGATGGATACTGCATTCATTTATCCAAATTTTAACTTCCTGAATAATGGGCTTAGTCTGTCATGAGAACTAATGGTTTCAGCTAAATATTTCAGAATATCTAAACTTCAATGTTTATTTACAGCTTCCTCAGCAGTTTTATTTTATTTTATTTTATTTTTACCTTGAGAAAATAAATTATGAACATGTCAAGCACGCTGGTTCTAACATTTAGCCAGATAACAAATGGTCTTATAAAACAACACTAATGAAAAGAAATACGAGGCTAATCTTGCAATCTGTGCTAACAGTCATTTATAGAAGTCTGGAGCTAAAGTTTTGGTGTTTCCTCTCTGCAGGTCATAAAACACTTAGAGGACAGTGTGATTCAAAACTGAGCTTCTGCCCATTTATCCTTAAAAGGAATTCTTGCTCATGGGTCTGCCAGGTTCGCTTCTGGGTCTCTTTCAAAGTAGATTCTCTTAAAAGGTGTTGATTTTCCTTGCGTTGCCAAGCCACTTAATCAAAGCATCTTCAAGCTGGCTATGTTAAGAGTCACTATGTTTTTTGGTAGACACGAAAGGTTCTGAAAAGTGATACCCACAAAGTTAGACTGCAACAAAGAATCCTTGAATAAAAAGAAAAAATGGCAGTATATTAAAAATATCCAGTGAATGTTGACCTTTGCATCACAGATATAGCCCATTGTAAGGCATATAATAGAATTAGTTTCCAATCTGTGTGAGGTTCTTATATATGTTATCAAAATGTTCCTAATTTTAGAACCAAACCTCTTCAGAATCAAAATGTTGTCAGTGGTCAGAGAACAAGCAGCAGAAACCTTTCTATTTCAGGAGATTTCAACTCCCCTATGCCAGCTAAATCTGTTTTAGTGAGCCTGACATCAGAACAAACCCTCTGGGGGAGGAGAGACCAAGTCCAGGCAGTAAGGTCTTAGGTCATGCATTTCATTCTAAGAAGAAACTCACCGAAGAAAGCTGAATGGACGTTGAAGGTTGATCTATCTCACCATTAGAAGGAGGCAGGAAATTCTCTTTAAAGCCAATAAAAACACTCTATAAAATGCCTAATTTGTTATGCCTGCTGTAGTATAAATTATTCTAATTCCATTTAATCCTATTACTGAACAGTCTTTGTAAGCCTAAGAAAGCTTTCTTCCATTAGAGAGTGGACATAGGTTTAGAAAAACTGTCAGTCAAATCATACCAACCCCCAGGTCATTTTTTTCTCCTATTTTTGGAAATAGCTTTAGATAGAAAGCCTTCTTGAATTCTACCTTTCTACATATCTGAGCAGATATTTTTTAAATAGGGAGAAATTTATTTTGCAGCTGACTCATTAAACTGAGAATAATCAGTGTGTTTCTAGAATACTTTAGGAGGTCCATCACACTACCCAGAGGTATGTAAACTACAGTAGATCTGACAATCTCTCTCTCTCTCTCTCTCTCTCTCTCTCTCTCTCTCATCTGTGGAAGAACTGGCAATCCGCGTACCCCATATAGATGGAGACAATGTTTAATTTTTAAGGGACCATGCCTTGTTCTACCTTATAAGCTACAGTTTAAGCTGTGAGTTAAAGGAAGTAACCTGGATGAATGTTCCTCATTTTTTGGCAATATAAATAAGATTTTTAATTACTTTTTTAAATAAGAGCCTTAACACATTCTGAGTGCACGAATTTCTATACAGTGACCAGGGTCTTATGTAGCTGATTTTATCCATGGAGACCGAAAGAGAATGAAGGTCCTTATCCTTATATAAGAGTATACTTAAAAGAGATAATTATTCCCAGGTCATAGAAAGAGGAATTCCTCTTAAAGATGGAATGAGGCTTAATTAGCATTTAAAAGATACATAGGAACCTGTTTCTTTATTTTTTCTCTTTTTAAATGTGTGTGTGTGTGTGTGTGTGTGTGTGTTTCTAACATTAGTCTAGGTCCTGGAAGAGAGAATATGAGGTGACTGGAAGAGTACCTCTGTCCTACAGCTGCAGGGTCTGCCCTGCTCTTGGACACTGCCCTGCTTTAGGCTTGCTCAAGACAGCTTTCCAGATTGCTTTCTCTCTGTTCTGATTTCTCTGGGGATCTCCAAACAGCCCTCTCTCTCTAGTCTCTGCTCAAGCCAGTTCTCCAAGGAGTTCTTTCTTTCCAATCTAAAAAATTCCCTGGATAGCTCATCTCTTGTAGATTATAAATGCTGCCTTTTATTTTACATATTAATCCATTCATTTATTCCAAGTTTAATTTTGATTACCCTACAAATCAGCATTGCATGACCCAGACCCTTAATTCTTAGACAACGACAAGCACACATTTTTGTTTGTTTAACATTGCAAAAGTATTCATAGATCTGTCTGCCTTTGTAAAGCACAGATGATAACCTTGCTTGGTAGAACCCCACCCTGAAGCTACCATTTCTACCATGACTGGCCTAGCAATGGACCTAAGTTCCCACTGTCCCAGACAGACCATAGAACTACGTTTGAATCTGACTTTGAAATCAAAAACTTTAGCTGAGTGGGATCCCCTGCAATCACCACTCCCCAAATCTCTTGCTCACCTTCTTTAGTATCTGTCTGTGAAGATGGTTAATAGTGCAGCTGCTTTTGTTCTTTTAGATTCATAAAGACCCTTATATAAATCATTCTGCATCCGTATATTTTGCATAGCTGAGAAATTACATATATTATTATTATTACTGTTTTTTTTTCATTTATTTTCATTCCAGTTATTGCTGTCCCCTCTAAGGTTCTCCTCCCACAGTTCTTCATCCCATTCCTTCTCCCCATTGCTCCAAGAGGGTGTCAAGTCCATATACCAGGCTATTGAAGGTAGACTCTTTGAGTTCCTTCTCCCCAGTGTTGGGCATTTTTGCTAAGGTCACTCCCATTGAGTCCTTAGCGACTCTCACCTTCCTGGTCCCTAGTACTCTCTACAGGGCCCCTACCTCCCACCTCCTGATGCTGCTTATTTCCATTAATTCTCTTGGCCCTCTCCTGCCTCCCATAATTGATTCTGTTTTTTCCTACCCTTCACCTTTCCCATTAAATGCCTCCTTCCCTCTCTGACTCCTGTGATTATTTCCTTCCTCCTTATACTTATAAGGAAGGAACGGAAATATCCTCGACTGGGCTTTTCTGCTTGTTATACTTCTTATGGTCATTGGGTTATAGCCTAGGTATTCAGTAATTTTTGGCTAATATCCATTAATTAGTAAATACATACCATGTATGTACTTTCTAATCTCATATACCTGACTCAGCATAATATTATTAGTTTCATTGATTTGCCTGCAAAATACATGATGTTCTAGTTTTTGGTAGCTGCATAGAATTCCATTGTGTAAAGGGACCGCACTTTCTGCATCTATTCTTCAGTTGAAGGGCATTTGTTTTTTTTTCTAGATTCTGACCACTACAAATAAGGCTGCTATGAGCATGGTGGAAAACTGGTCCTTGTGGTATGGTGGGATGTCTTTTGGGTATATGGCCAAGAGTCGTATAGCTGAGTTTTCAGGTAGAACTATTTCCAATATTCTGAGGAACTACCAGATTGATTTCCAGAATGGTTGTACCAGTATGAAATCCCATCAGCAATGGA
Source organism: Mus pahari (assembly GCF_900095145.1). Lineage (NCBI taxonomy): Eukaryota > Metazoa > Chordata > Mammalia > Rodentia > Muridae > Mus > Mus pahari. The sequence goes on along the minus strand of NC_034593.1, from coordinate 19,083,796 downwards.
GGAGTGTTCCTTTTCCACATCATCAACAGCATGTGCTCTCACTTGAGTTTTTGAACTTAGCTATTCTAACTAGTGTGAAGTAGAATTTCAGGGTCATTTTGGTTTGCATTTCCTTGACCACTACGAACTTTAACATTCCTTTAAGTGTTTTTCCACTATTGGAGATTGTTCTGTTATAAATTGTCTGTTTAGCTCTATACCCCATATAATCGAGTTATTTGACTTTGTGGAGATTATCTTCTTGAGTTTTTTTATATTTTGGATTTTAGCCCTCTGTTGTATGTAGGGATAGTGAAGATTTTTCCCAATCTTTCAGTTGCTGATTTGTCCTATCGACTGTGTCTTGTGCAGTTTCATGCGGTCGGTCCCACTTTTCAATTGTTGAACTTAGATACTGAGCCATTGAAGTTCTGTTCATGAAATTTCCCCCTATGCCTATAAGTTCAAGGGTCATTCCATCTATCTCTTCTATTAGATTCAATGTATCTGGTTTTATGTTAAAGTCCTTGATCCACCTGGACATGAGCTTTGTGCAGGATGATAAATATGGGCCTATTTTCATTCTCCTACATAGAGACCACCAGTTATACCAGCACCATTTATTGAAGATGCTTTCTTGTTTCCATTGTATGTTTTTGTCTTCTTATTTGGCCAGTTTTCCTTATAGCTTTTAATATTCTGTCTTTGTTCTATGCATTTAATGTTTTGACTATTATGTTATAGGCAGATTTTCTTTTCTGGTCCAATCAAGGTAGTGTGCTGTAAGATTCTTGTACATTTATGATTATTTCTTTCTTTAGGTTAGGGACTAGGGACACTTCTTTCTTTCTTTCTTTCTTTCTTTCTTTCTTTCTTTCTTTCTTTCTTTCTTTCTTTCTTCCTGTCTGTCTGTCTGTCTTTCTTTCTTTTTTCTTTTTATTTTATTTATTTATTCATTTATTTATTTATTTTTACGATTTTGATGAAGATGTTTTCTGACCATTTGAGCTGGGATTCTTTAACATCTTCTATTCCTATTATTCTTAGGTTTGATCTTTTCATATATCTTACATTTTTCTAGATATTTTGGGTTAGGAGTTTTAACTCTGTATTTTCTTTAAATGATGTGTCAATATTTTCTGTGATAGCTTATCTACCTGAGATTCTCCTTCTATCTCTTGTATCCTTTTGGTGATGCTTGCCTCTGTAGCTGATCTCTTTCCTAAATTGTCCTTCTCCAGACTTGCATCATTTTCTGCTTTATTTATTGTTTTTGTTTCCATTTTTAGTTCTTGGACTGTTTTGTTCAATTCCTTTAACTTCTTGATTGTGTTTTCCTATATTTCTATTTTTTTAAGCTTGAACATTTTTTATTAGATATTGTCTTTGTTTACATTTCAAATGTTATCTCCTTTCCTACTTTCCCCTCTGAAAATACCCTATCCTCTCCCCCCTCCACCTGCTCCCCAACCCACCCACTCATGCTTCCTGGCCCTGGCATTCCCTTATACTGAGGCATAGAACCTTCACAGTACCAAGGGCCTCTCCTCCCATTGATGATCAACTAGGCCATCCTCTGCTACATATGCAGCTAGAGCCACAAGTCCCACTGTGTGTTTTCTTTGATTAGTGGTTTAGTCCCAGGGAGCTCTGGGGGTACTGGTTAGTTCGTATTGTTGTTCCTCCTATGGAGCTTCAAACCCCTTCAGCTCCTTGGGTACTGTATTAGTTAGGGTTTTACTGCTGTGAACAGACATCATGACCAAGGCAAGTCTTATAAAAAACAACATTTAATTGGGGCTGGCTTACAGTTTCAGAGGTTCAGTCCATTATCATCAAGGTGGGAGCATGGCAGTATTCAGGCAGGCATGGTGCAGGCAGAGTTGAGAGTTCTATGACTTCACCCAAAGGCTGCTAGTGGAAGACTGACTTCCAGGCAACTAGGGTGAGGATCTTATGTCCACACCCACAATGACATACCTTTTCCAACCAGGTCACACCTATGCCAATAAGACCACACCTCCAAATGGTGCCACTTCCTGGTCCAAGAATATACAAACCATCACAGGTATTTTCTCTAGCTCCTTCATTGGAGACCCTGTGCTCCATCCAGTGGATGACTATGAGCATCCACTTCTGTATTTGCCAGGCACTCTAAGGAGACAGCTATATCAGGCTCCTGTCATTAAGTGCTTGTTGGCATCTGCAATAGTGTCTGGTTGGATTTATTTGTTCCTGCTTTAAGAGCTTCTACCTGTTTACTTGAGTTTTCCTGTATTTATTTAAGGGAGTTCTTTATATCTTCCTTAAAGGCCTCTATCATCTTCATGAGATGGGAATTTTAGGTCATTATCTAGCTTTTCTGGCATGTTTGTGTGTCCGGGGTTTGCTGTGGTGAGAGAACTGGATTCTGGTGGTACAGAATTGCATTGGGTCTGTTGCTTATGATCCTGCACTTGTTTCTGGCTATCTGGTTATCTCTAGTCTTAATTGATCTGGTATCTGTCTAGGTCTGGCCTGCTTGGAGGCAAACAGTGCTGCTCTGGTTAGGGTGGGCCTCTTGTTTCTCTGGTTAGAGCAGGCCTCCTCTGTCCCTGGTTATTGTGGACTTCCTGGGAGGCAGGCAGGCTATAGCCTAAGGGCTGGTATTTGGCTACTGATCTGTCCTGGGTTGGATGAGGGCAAGAAGAAAGTAGAGCTTGGCCTCATGGTTTTCACAGCTGGCATGGGTATTCGGGTGAGATTCTCACCTGTGTCTTTATTTACTGTGGATCTCCTGGGAAGCACACATGGTGTTACAGATGGGCACATGTCTATGCCACAGAAGGACCTCACTTGGGTCCCTGACCTGTGTGGAACAGGTCTCTTGGTTGCAGGCAAGTGAGGATTTGGCAGCAAATGAGTGACAAGCAGTTCACAGGAGAGAGAGAGAGAGAGAGAGAGAGAGAGAGAGAGAGAGAGAGAGAGAGAGAAACTGAATGTATTGATTAAAATGAGCATCACATCTTTAATACAGAACAAACAAGAAAAGCAGGGCAGGATACATTCAAAGATACAATGACACAAAACAAAGGATTGAATAGAACAAAAGACCAGAGGGTGGGACCAGGCAACTTGAGGAGGAAGCCACGTGCAAGGCTAGTCAATACTTAAACCCCACTGACAGGGGTCCCCAGTAAATCCTCCATTATGCTGTTCCTTTGGGCCTAGCAGAAAAACCTGTTTTTAGGGTGTTCTGCTAATGCAATACCACTACCCCCCTATTTCCTAGGCCTTGGTAAGCTTTGCCCTGAGCTTGGCTCTGTTCTTTGTGATGCTTAATCGGTTTCACAGGTCTTTACTAGAAGTGAATTAGAATGTAAATGAATAGGTAACCTTTCCTACTGAATTCTGAACTCCTGGCTTTAAGGAATTTTTTTAGGACTTTGGAACATAGGAGGAAACTTTACCTATGGTAAAAATTCAATCTTCAGAGGTGTTAATAATATTGAAAGAGAGCATACACCATACTAGCATGCAGATAGGGATTGTGTATATAGATTATTGGAAATACCAGGACTACAGGAGGTTGAGTCTCCTTGAAACTACTTTTCTCAGGACTAGTTCAGGTTTTTAGACCTGTTGTGAGTCACTACTGAAGTAGGCATGGCATGTCTAGCCACGGATTCAAGGCTAATTTTAAAATTCGGTATTTTGATAACTTCAAGGATTCCAAAGCATACACATATTTCCTTTACTTACTTGGGCAGACATTTGTCTGCTAATACTTCAATTGGTATCCAGACAAAACATTTGAATTAGATGTTTGTCCTTCACGTTTGCTCTAGTAGAGGAAATGATTATTTCTGTATAATGAAACACCTGGAAGTCTGTATTTCTGGTAAACTTGTGAACAACAACAAAGAGCAGTCTCATCTCAGAGAGTTACTGTGAAAGCACTTTGGATGAGAAGTATCTACATCTTTTATGTTGATAGATGTTTTTACCTTTTATTACTAAGATAGTCACTGCTGTTATATGATATATACATATACATATATATATATATATATATATATATATATATATATATATATTTAAAAATATGATGAATCAGAAATAAAAATAAAAATAAAATTGTTTAAACAACTGACTAAGTCCAGGACCGAGAGGCAAGTTCAGCCTTTAATCTAGGTCTGCTGACCTAGGCTAGAATTATATCACTTGGTATAATTCAGCTGCTCATGAATGAGTACAATAGCAAGTTGGAAACAAGCCTGAACAATGAACTGAAGCATCAGTCAGTCAAGGGCAAATACCATGTAGTGTCTTTTAAAATAGATGTACTACCAAAAAGTAAATGATTGGGTACGTTCAACTTAAATATACACATGTAAATACAAACACACATATACATACTTCTATTCCCGTATGTAAAAATACCTTGTAAAAAAGCTTTTTATCTCTGAATTTACAGAATGACAAAGCCTAAAGAATGCATACATAAAAAAACACAGCATAGAGAATCCATAGAGAATGAGTAGCAAGATATACATTGCACTAAAAGACCAGTATAGATAACTTGCCCAAGAAGTTTGAACTTCTTTACTTAAAATTATTTGTGGTTGCAAGCATACCAAAAAAGCCATATTTACCCAAGGATCACTATCTATATTGTCACCTTGTATCTGAAAATTCTAAGAAGCTATACATGTCAAGAGTGAGATCATTGACCAAAGTTTTATTTTATATATTAATTTATGTTTTAATATAGGTGTGATAATTTAAACAGGAATGGCCTTCATTGGCTCATAGTACTCAGTCTGCCTGCCACTAGGCTTTCTGCCATGATACTAATGGACTAAACCTTTGGATGTCAGCAAGCCCCACTTAAATGCTTTGTTTAAAAAAAAGAAAAAAGTTGTTGTGGTCATGGTATTGCTTCTCTGAAATAGGAAATTGATAGTTAGTTCTGAGAACTCTAAAACACATTTCTTACTCTTTCAACTAGACCTATATAATGAGTGAATAAAACCAATAACCTAGGAACAGTGTATGTAGATTGAAGCAATGGAGCAAATCCAGAAACTGCACATATTGCTTTGTGCCTCTCATAGCCTCACCCCTTGTAGATGAGTACATGTTGTTCAAATTTAAAATTGTTTGCCTGAAGGTTTTATAGAGTAGTTAAGTATAAAATTCATTCTGAGAAATTTGAGTCCTTGGCGTAAGTTTTATTCAAGAGAAGCCCCAATTAGAATTAAAAATTCCTCTACTAATCTCACTGATGCCAACTGGCATTCTTTTGCCATGCCCAGGGCCACTTGGAAGATAGGAACGATGATTCCTGGAGTTTCCTAGGGTAGTAGTTTACTCAATAATGTAGCACCTATTTCTGAGTACTTAGAAGTAAGCATATGATACAGTGTATGTTTGCAAAGATAGAGGAATGTATAACTAAGATACACATTCACTATTCATATCCTTCACATATAATAAAAATGTAGAAATAATACACTGAAGTATAGAGCTTGGTTAAGGTAACTGTAAAATGTAGAGAAAATATCTTGTGTTTGTATGGATATGACATGTTTCTATAGTAAAACTGAAAACCTATAGCATAGGCAGGGCATGATGGGTGGGATATCATGGAGGCAGAAAGAATTCTAGGATACTGCAGGAATGGGAGATTCTCCCAGGAAGGTGTGACAAGACGGATGAGCACAGGTAATCAGCCATGTGGCAGAATGTAGATTACAATAAATGGATTATTTTAAGTTATAGCCAAGTCAGAGAGGAGCCTAGCTATATGGGCAAGGTATTTGAAAATATTTTTGATCTGAATCTTATTTCTGGGAGCATGTAACTGAGAGGACCAACAATTAACTTCTAGAGTAAAGTATTCCAGTTAGGTGACCTGTAAAATTTAGCAAATGAATAATGTGTTTAAAAATTGACAGAGTAAATTCTTAATATAGTTTTCTGGAAGTATCAAATATCCAACAAATATCTATACCACTTATTTACCCATGAGAACATGATGATAAAGAATTGAATTAGAAGTAATGGTCTTGGTACATTTTTGTATAATAAAAATTTTGCAGTACTAAATAGAATTACTTAAAGAAATTATACAGAGGTGTGTTAGCATTTAAAATTAAATTCTTTACAAAATAAAATGAGAAATGATTGATAGCACTTACAAAGTCCTAACACAAATGATTTAGTAAGTAAATGTTTTCACAAGGTCTCCTAAGGGGTTATTTGGTTTAGAAAACATAGGAAATCATATATTTATTTTACCAAGCTGGTAACAGTATAAGGTAGCACCATCTTTTGACATAATTCTAGGATATAATGTGAACCTTGGCCATGAGTATATTTTCAAGAGATGTTAGACTACCAACATTATGAATTAGATAAAGAAATCAATTCTGTTCACTTTTTCACATGGATATATTTTAGGAAGTTACACTTCCTAAAAAGACTTTAGGTATCTGAAGGTGATTAGGTAAGATTCTCTAATATGTACCACTTGGGTTTGAAATAGGGAGAAACCTGTATATGGTCTAGAAATGATAGTCCAGAGGCAGTAAGAAGACATGTTCAAGACAGATTACTAATAAAGATCACAAATATAGCTGGAAGAAGGAAGCTAGAAGAGAGATAGGACCTATTTTCAAGACATACCATTTTTATACTTGGAGCAGAAAATGGAAAGTTAGGAATGGATAATACATGTACCTGTAAGCCCCATATCATGGAAATAGTTCCTTGTGGTGAACTTTATTGTAAAAAATTGAAAGTAGATGGAAAGAAGTAAAGTGAACATTGTACAAAGATTGAATATGGTCATCCTGGAAATATACCACCATGAAATCTGCTTTAACCTAAAATGATGAGGTGTTTAGCACAAGTACATGAGAAATATTATACATTTAAATATGTTTTAGTTGGTGTGGCTAATTTTATTATAATATTTATATAGTGTCTATGCATGTATTTATACTTACACATATGTATATAAAATATACTACATATATTTATACTGAAAATATCATGTATAGATTTTCAAAGATTACCATAAATATGCAGAAGAATATATGTGTGTGTAATTGTACAATTTCAGATTTTTAAAGTATATGCACATATATGTAAGATATTTATATAAATCACTTATATGTATACTTTTATAATTTTAGTGTTCAAATTTAAGCTGCACAAGCCTATATACATATATATGTATCTCAAGTATTCTCTTAAATATATTTTTATAGTTATACTTCCTAAAAAGGCTTTACGTATTTGCAGGTGATTAGGTAAGTTTCTCTCATATTCAGTTATTTCTTAACGTTCAAAATTGAATATAAGCCAAAACTGTTATTTCTAATTTTTCTGTGAATTACTGTATAAATACTTCCTACATGGTAAATTGTGGGAACTAAATGGGGCAGGGAAAGGAGGGGGGACTGAGGATAGCCCACGTTGGGCCAGAGTTCTTCCTATGCTCTAGACAGGCTGCCACAGGAGGGCTGCCAGATGCTTTCCATTTGGCCCTGTGTGGGCATCTAAGCCACTGACCCCACTCGACAGGGGGTGGACAAGGGGAAGCCCCCGACCAGGAGTCCTGGGGCAATGTCCTGTAGCCCCGCCCCGTGATTATGGGAGAGAGGGCTGAGGGAAGAGAGGTTCCCATGCAGGCAAGAGTAAGCACAGTGGGCCTTGATGAACAGAGACAGTCTATGGTTTTAAAGCTTTATTGTAGAAAGGCAGGGGGAAAAAGAAAAGGTGGAAAGAGAGAGAGAGACACCGGCTATGGCCAAGAGGAGGGTGGGGGAAGGAGATGGAGAAGAAAGGCTAGAGAGGAAGAAGGAGAGAGTGAGAGGAGAGGAGAGTAAGGGGCATGAGAGAGGTGGGGCCAAGCAGCCCCTCTTTTGGTGTGCTGTTATCTTTACTGTTGCTAGGTAACTGGGGAGGAGTTTAGTCTGAAGGTAAGAAGCTTGGGACATTGTCTATGTGACTGCTAGCTACACACTTCTCTTCTAGGGGCTGTGGGGGCGGTAACTTCATCAGGAGCCAGAGTTCCAGGAGCATGAGGGAACGCCTACTGTCCCATGTAGGTGAATTATCACCACTGGGTCCCAGGGTAAACCAGACTGTCTGTGCATCGCCCAGTGCCACACAGTGAATTTTAGTATTTATGTCTAATATCTAAATACAATATTGAGCAGACTACTGGTAAAGGCATTAATGTTTTCAAATTTGTATTTACTTAACACTAAAAAACATGCTCACTCTGATTGGGAAATGATAGAAAGGTAAGAATCATTCCACAATAATCAGCAGCAAGAATGACACCCAAGATTATATGCATTATTTTAATTAGGGATGCTTGAAAATACATATGGTTTCCTTTGAATAATTAGCATCTTCAAATGAGATTTGATTAGCAAATGCAATCTCTTCTACAGGTTCAATTAAATCAGCTGCATTTCAATAATGGCAAGTGATTAGAGAAATTTTTATCAGAATCCCACTCAGAGTCGTCATTCAAACAATCTATTTTATTTTTTTAAAGTCTATGGAGTAGTTTGTACGGTAATGGTTCAATTTCCAAATCAATGTGGGAATATTAAGAGTGATTAAATTATGCATTCATCAGTTTTTGATTTAATGTGTCTGGTTGATTTAAAGAATTCTTATTTACTCTCAAAAGACAACCATGTATGCGAGTGAGCCTTGTAATTTGTGAGAGATGAGCTTTAAAAGTCACACTGTACAATATACGGAGAGATGAACATCAAAATTCTATTGATTTGATTTATTCTTTTTTAAAATTAAAGCACATGGCATTTAACTGAGTACTCTGATTTGCTTTGGTCTTGTTTACATTATTCTGAAGAAAAGTAGAATGATTACTTATAAAGAGAAATAAAGGCTTGCAGGGTAAAATGTATCCTTACTTATTGCGAAGGACACAAAGCTTTCATATTTTAAAAACTGGGGATAGCATTTACTTTTAAATCTATGCCAAATACAATTTCAATATATATTTATTTCTGGCAGTGATGATATAGTATGAACCATTATCCAAATGCCTCTCGTTCTAGAGAAATATTCATGCCCAAAAGGTTCATTCCTTGAAAAGTTGCACTATTTATTTCTACCCAGAGAAGCTTATGATAAAAATCTATTCATCATAATGATAAAGTCTATAAAAAATTTTACAGAGACATGATCTGAATTTATAGAGACATGATAGCCTCTTTGTAGAATAAATATAAAAATTCTTTATGCCTACGTCAGAAGGTACATGTAAATAAAAGCATTAGGGTTTTGCTATTATTAAATTATCAAATTATAAATATGTAAAAACTAGGATGCATATATGACTCAGTGATAAGATGAATGCTTAGCATGCTTAAAATGCTAGAATCAATCACAGAACTTGAACAAAGCACCAAAAAATATAAAGATTGTTTGAAAGGTTTAACTTAAACCATTTCCTTTTTCTTTGTTAATTTCATGAAATCAAAAAGGTATGTTTTTGTCATTATTGTGGTTGGAAAATGTAATACATATTCTTATCTTTCCTGTAATCAATCCTAAGGTGACCAATAAAAGATTAAGCTATATACTGTGCCCCTTCATTCTGAGGGATAATCAGAATTTCAATACATGAACCTTAAAATGATGAAAATAGGCAAATTTATTAACAAGAGACAGGAACAAAAGACTTTTGTCCTGGAAACAAAGAAAAGGATTGTGATGTTAGTTACTTTAGTGGAAGTTTTATAGATACACACATTTCCTCTCATTTTGCTTCCTTCTACAACTGATGAATGTTTGCCTCTCATCTACAAAGCTCATAGTTCTATAAGAATATGTTGAAAATCACTATGTCAAGTACTATGTAGACTTCTAAGAAAAGCACAAAGAAGCCATGGGTACATGTCAGCATCTTCAACTTTTTGACCTTGTAATCATTATCATCTTCTAAGTCTAGGCTTCAGAACTACACAGTGAAAGTATAAAAGGAAAAATGGCAAAAAAAATCCTCATATTATTTTAAGTAAGTTTGTGATTTTTTTTTATTGAGTCACATTTATAGCTACCCTTGGCTACAAATAGTCATTGAATTGCTGGTTAGACAAACCAGAAACAGGAAGGGAATCTTCACTGTGCCTTAATCTATTTTCTGCTATTGAAATTGGCAAGTTATAAATAACTAAAGTCATTTGGCTCATGGGTTTATAGATTAAGAAACCAAGAGCATGTTTCTGGCAAATAACGACAGTCTTTCTGCTACACTGTAGAAAACCAATAGAACACAGAAGACAGACAGATGAAAAATCTCATTGAATTCATGTGTTATGAATAGCCTGCTACTGTAACAAGCCTCTAGTTTTAGAAGGCATCTTTTCAGAGGTCATAAAATGAGAATTCTTTTAATACTACTGCTTAAGCAAATTCTGAGGGGTGGTACTTGCAAGCCAGTAGTGGGTTTTCCAGCCCTTTCTCCTCATACCTCATTGTAACCAAAATTCTTGGCTTCATATTGAAATGCTCTGAATATCTATGCCTCCTAGATTTAAAGCCAGTTACAATGTAAAAGCATTAAGTGTTGATGTCTTTTACAGGTCATTAGGTTCTAGAGGAACAGGGGATCCCAGAAAGTGTCTGCTCTGGATTGAAGCCTGCATATTCACATGAGTGCAAAAGCACATGCACATTTACAATATGATGAAAAGTGTTAGATAGTGTGGGGAATGCAATGACCGAGGAGCAGTGGCTCTGGAGGTTTGGAGAAGAGATTACCATTTAGTATTTGAGTGCAACACGAAAACAAGCTTTAAAAATATAGGTCAAATGATCTCGTTTATTGTTCAAAGAAAGGAAGAATATTCTAGATATTATATAGAGAATCTTCTGAGGGCTAATGCACTAACATTGCAAGCCCAACTAAGGCATCATTGGATCCTGATACCAAATGTGTGGCAGCCAGGTGTGTGTTTATATTCATGATGGGAAAAATCTCTGTTTTAACAATGTAAAGCAAAGCTTGACTTAAATTATGTGTTGAAGACATATGCAAGCTACTTTGCCACATTATTTTTGAATATTCCCATGATGATATTTAGTACTCTGTATCTTTTGAAACAGATGAGTTAATGTTTTATCTATTATAAACTCTGACTTATTATTATATTTAATAATCAGATGCCATCCTCAAGGTTTTGAACACTTTGATAAGTAGTGTTTCTTTGAAATTTACTATCTCTGCCTTCAACTATGTACGATATTATAATGCCATATACTGGGATATATATATATGTATATGTGTATATATATATATATATATATATATATATATATATATATATATATGTATGTGTGTGTATGTATGTATATATGTATATATACACACATATATAT